>NC_066623.1:72084879-72194879 GCF_025201925.1 Gopherus flavomarginatus
GACAGCTACTGCTGCTTGTTGGGGGTGGATTAATTAAGTCGATGGGAGAGTTCTCTCCCGTCAGCTTAGGACATGGCTACACTTGCAGATGTAGAGCGCTGTGAGTTAAACCAGCCCCCGGAGACCGCAGCAGGGAAAGTGTTGCAGTGTGTTCACACTGTCAGCTGCAAGTGCCCTGGCGTGGCCACATTTGTGGCACTTGCAGTGGCACTGGGAGCAGTGCATTATGGGCAGCTATCCCACAGAGCACCTCTTCCCATTCTGGCACTATGGCTTGTGGGAAGGGGTTGGAGGTTTGAGGGGCATTCTCGGTCATGTCCCAATACCCCATGATTCATCACTTCAAATCCCAGCAATCCCTGTGCTTCCATCCACATTTGGCACCATCTTTCAACATTTTTTGTACTGCCTGCTCTGTCTTCCCTTTCAGTCTTCAGAAATGGATCCTGAACTTGTGAGGACTATGCTTATGGGTCTCGCCAGCAAATCATGAATTGCAGTCAAATTACTCCTTAAGCTACAAAGTGACAGCGAGGAGTCTGACGATGATGTTGACTCGCATAATGCATACGACACGAGGTTGCTTATGGCATTCATGGACATGCTCACCACAGCGGAATGCCACTTTTGGGCTTGGGAAACTGAGTGATGGGATCACATCATCATGCAAGTCTGGAATGACAAGCAGTGGCTGCAGAACTTTGGGATGAGAAAAGCCACTTTCATGGGACGTGTGCTGAGCTCACCCTCACCCTATGGCACAAGGACCTGAGATTGAGAGCTGCCCTGCCGGTGGAGAAGCAGGTGGCTATAGCAAACTGGAAGTTGGCAACTCCAGACAGCTACCAATCGGTTGCTAACCAGTTTGGAGTGGGGAAGTTGACAGTTGGAATTGTGTTGATGCAAGTTTGCAGGGCCATTAATCATATCCTGCTCAGAAGAATTCTGACCCTGGGTAACATGCGTGACATTGTGACTGGCTTTGCACAAATGGGTTTCCCTCACTGCGGAGGGGCAATAGATGGGACGCATATTCCAATTCTGGCACCAGCCCATCTAGCCTCCGAGTACATAAATTGGAAGGGGTATTTCTCTATGGTTCTCCAGGCACTTGTGGATCACCATGGGCATTTCATTGACATTGACATAGGCTGGGTTGGAAAGGTGCATGATGCAGGCATCTTTCGGAACACTGGCCTGTTCAGGAAGCTGCAAGTTGGGACTTTCTTCCCAGACCAAAAGATCACCGTAAGGGAAGTCGAAATGCCCATTGTGAGCCTTGGAGACCCTGCTTACCCTTTAATGCCGTGACTCATGAAACCCTACACAAGGAACTTGACAGCAGCAAGGTGCGGTTCAACAACAGTCTGAGTCAGTGCAGAATGACTGTTGAGTGTGCTTTTGGCTGTTTAAAGGGCTGCTCATGCTGTCTGTATGGGAAGCTGGACCTGGCCAATGACAACAACCCCACGGTTATATCCGCGTGCTGTACCCTCCATAACATTTGTGAAGGGTGAAAGCTTCACTCAGGCATGGACCTCGGAGGTTCAACACCTGGAGGCTGAATCTGAACAGCCAGAGACCAGGGCTATTAGAGGGGCCCAGCGCAGGGCTGTAAAGGATTAGGAATGCCTTGAGGGAGCAATTTGATGCTGAAAGCCACCAGTAATGTTTGGTGCCCTGCACGGGAGGGAAGTGCAGTGGTTCCAATGCTAGTAGACATCTGTGTTTGCTACGTACGATGCACTGACTTGCAGTGCCTGTTGCTTTCCTGGGCTATGGTATCTTTTACTTAATGAAATAATAAAGAATGCTTTCAAAGCCAAAAAATTCATTTATTGAAAAAAAAAACTGCTTGGAAAACAGAAAGGGCTTGACACATCTGTGTTGTGTGGGAGGAGGGAAGGGTGTGAGGTGGGGAATGGGACAATCACAAATTTTCATATATCCTGTTAGCATACTCAGCCTTCCTTTCTGGAGTTCCATGCAATGAGTGCTGCACTTCAGGATGGCTATACTGCATAGTGATGGGGATTGAGTGCAGTGGGTAAGGGTCGTAGTTTGCAGGGCTGGGTGGTGAAGCTACAGGTGTTGGAGGCAGCTGGTGGCAATAAGAACCCGGATGTTGGGAAAAGTGGGTTGGCGGTGACAAGGGGGCACAAGGGAAAGAGCTTTTTGGGACAAGGGCTTCAGAGGGGTAGGGGGTGGGCACGGATATGCTCCATCTGCATTGCTACAAGTGCCTGTATCGAGTCCACTTGGCGCTCCATGATGCTTATCAGCCACTCCGTGCTTTGGTGTCAGTGATCCGTATTCTGCTGGTGGAGCTTCCTTTCACTCTCCTGCCACTTCTGCACTTTTTTATTTTCATTACGGGACTGCTGCATAACTTAATGCAGCAGGTCCTCTTTGCTTTTTCGCGGATGCTTCCTGATTCTTTGGAGTCTTTCGGCCATTGATAACAAGGATGGCTGGGATCTCAAGATTGCATCTGTAAAGCCAAAATGCGACACTTAACAGAGGCAGCATTGTTCACACCAGACAGAGTAATGATTCGGCCCTATTTAAAGACAAGTGCAGTTAGGGTGACCAGACAGCAAATGTGAAAAATCAGGATGGGGTGGGGGGGGGTAATAGGAGCTCATATAAGAAAATGACCCAAAAATCAGGATTGTCCCTATAAGATCGGGACATCTGGTTACCCTAAGTGCAGTGTACACAATAGCAGAAATTGCCTGTCCCAAAGGGAGGGCACATAACCCACAAGATCCCCAAAATGATGAGTAAGCACAGGGGCAAAGGGGCCTGATTATTTCATGGCTGTACTGTCCGCTGGGGTTCTGTGCCTCAAGGAGAGCCATCAGCTGGAGGGGACCCTTATACTGAACCTGTCCCCACATTTTCCACAGGATGAGTTCTTCCTGGAATATATCTCGCTGCTGAGGGTGACCTGGGAAGCAAGGGAAGGTCTTCTACTACAATGCGGCTTCCGCCCTGGCCCATATGCAGCTTGCCTGTGTGCAGCAATGATCCCCCCACCCATCACGGCACTGTGGCATGGACATGTTAGCCTTATTGGGACAAGGAGCACAGTAGCTCTACCAATGAACCTGCGCAAGCGGATTGCCCAGCTTCTGCATGAGACCTTTGAAGAGATCACTTAGGCCAATTGCCACGATGTGACAGAGCACATCAGTGCCCTTTTCTGCATCTAGGCATACAGCCTTAACCTTCGTCGTCCCAAGAGCCTGCACTGAATAACTTCCTTTCCAAAATAAAAGCCACTTACCAGGCACCTCCTCTGTTTTTTCTTCCTCAAGCACCATCCAATGTGACTGGCTACCTTCCTCCTTGCTTGAAAACAGCTCCTGGCTGCATGCATCTAGGGATGCCGGGCTGTCCCCCTCCTCCTCAGCACCCTCGCTCCTGCTTTCCTCCTCCTGCCTTGTTGAACTGGCGTCTGAAGTGTCCGTGGTGGTCTTTGGAGTGGAGGTGAGGTTGCCCCCAAGTATCGCGTCCTGCTTTTTGTAGAAACGGCAGGTAGTGGGGGCAGCACAGGAGCGGCGGTTTGCGTCCCAAGCTTTGTGGTAGGTATTCCACAGCTCCTTCACTTTAACCCTGCACTGCAGCGCGTCCCAGTCATTGTTCCTTTCCATCATGTCCCTTGATATCTGCCTGAAGAGATCATAATTCCTATGGCTGGAGCGCAGTTGGGACTGGACAGCTTCCTCCCTCCAAACACTGATGAGGTCCAGCACCTCGCTATTGCTCCATACTGGGGATTGCCTGGCACATAGAGGCATGGTCACCTGGACAGATGCGCTGAGAGCACTCCACGCCTTGCTGAGCAAACAGGAAAGGGATTTTCAAAATTACCAGAGAATTTAAAGGGTAGGTCTGATGGTTGGTCACCTGAGAGCAGGGCAGAAGAGTTCAAAATGATGACCAGAGTGGCTAGAACAGGCATTGTGAGATCTTCTGGAGGCCGATCAGAGCGCATTAATAGACCAAGATGTCTGCGGAGTCCGGGCGCTCTACGTGCCTTGCCAGTGTGGACACCTCAGGAGTTAGGGTGCCTGGGGCTGACTTAATGTGCTCCAACTTGCAAGTGTAGCCAAGCCCTTAGAGTGGCTACACTAAAGAGCTTACAGAGGTGCAGCTGCGCCATTGTAAGCTTTCTAGTGAAGCCATTGGCTCAGGAGTGAGGCATGAGACTAAGTCCCAACGGACAATCCTGCTTCTTTCTACTGCTATTCCACCTCCTTTCCCCATCCACTGATCCAGCTCCCAGCACAGCTACTGCGTGGTTGGAATAAGAAGAAAACTAGAGGGTGTTTTCATCTCCTCCAAGTCCAGTGGGGACAACTTCATCCAAAGTCAATTTTGCCAATAGCATTCTGAACAACATATTTGCTAATTCATTTGCACATGTACCCTGTATCTCATGCAGAAGACAAATCATATATTTTAATTTTCCACTTTTTTGAGTTGCAGATCTCTAGAGATAGACATATCCAAATACGGTACTCCAGATATATCCATTTGTGTATATTTCTGGTGCTACTCATGCTAAAACACATCAGGATTTAATAATTACATTTGTAGTACTTACAAGGGCCTGATTCTCCACTGTCCTGCACTTTAGGTAGCCATTTGTACTTGTGCAAAGTAGATTTAAAATATTACCACATCAGAATATTCATATCTTACATCCACTTTGCACTGGCATTAAAGGTTTCACAAGGTAAAGAATCAAGCTCTTAAATGTGAATAAAAATTAATTCAATATTGTAACTTGCATTGAACCTGTACTACAGGATGTTAGTTTCATGGTGCAGGAAGACAAAACAAAACCCTGTTCCCTAACATTGTAAGACATTTCAGTAGAAGCAGAAAGCATGCATCTTGTGTACTGAGTGACAAAATAATCCATATCAGTTTTGTACAGATGTTTAATAAGTAGAATGGCTTTGGGAAGGTATCTTCATACTAAGGGACCTGTAATAATGTAAATAGTTTATTATGGCCAGCATGCAATATAAAAATTTGATTAGTTGAAACTAGATACTATATGTATGAATGTAATTTCTCATAGATTATTTATAAAAAGTTTAATATTGTAATGGCTAATAAATATGTTGATAGTTTAGTCTCCAAAGGAATTGCAGTATGCAAAGAAGGGGGATGTCATGACTGAAATTAGTTGTATTTGGACAGATGCACAGATTCAATCTGAATAGAGATGAGCAGACACACATCTGGAAGGAAGTACAATTAGGAACACAGAGAAAAGAGCAAATATAACACTAGGAATACCTTTGGTGATGCACTAAGTTTAAAGGCCAGAACCTCAGCTGGTGTAAAGTGGCATATCTCCATTGAGGATCTTGCCCCACAGTTCTAAGAAAAGCTAGCACTGCCTCATTTTGGGATAGTTCTATAAAATTGTTAATGATATGTTCATTCATTAAAGCAGAAGCCATGATAGTCTTGCAAAGCAGCATGAATTTTGCTACAGCCTATTTAATAACTTATTAGATCCCATGCCTTCATTTTACTATATATGTTTACTAGTTAGCAGATACCAGAAAAAAATCTCAGTGTTACCAGGGACTGCTTTGTGGACACATAAGCACCATCTGGTTGAGACCAAAAGTACTTCTCACTCTCATTCTAAAGCTTATGTTGTAAACACCCAGTGTGATTTTTTCCTGGCCCTCATATTTAACCATCAATGTTCTAGTGGCCATTATGATTTAAACTCAATTATTACAAATTAATATTACTCTTCATTGCATGGTTCTTGCTCGATAAAGGAAAATCTTAAGAGTAACACCTAGCAATGACACCACTGTCCCCGTTCAAAGTACTCTGTAGTCATTAACTAATGAATTAAAATTAAACTTCATAACCCACCTGTAGCAGGGTGCTGCTGCAAAGGCACCTAATTAGCCCCTGCTGTGCCAGCCCCAATCAGGGGAAATAGATTGGGGCTGGGGAGCAGTCTGGTGGCTGGCCTCTAGAACTGGCTGCACCTGTGGGCCTGAAGGTTCAAGGGCTATAAAGGCTGGCTGGCAGTCAGAAGAAGGGGGAATGGCCAGGGGAAGGTCAGTCTCCAGGCAGACTCCCTGTAGGAGAGGAGACTACAAGGCCTGTAAGCTCTGTAAATAGTATCACTGGGGGTGGGAACTTGTGTAAATAAAACCATGGGTGCTGCATCAAGAGAAGCCTCTCTGTGCTTTATTGGGGCAGCAGAGGGCCTCAGGAAGAGGGGTGAGCGAAGGACCCAGTTACACCACCCCTCCATGATTCCTGATAAATTCTGCAGTCTTCATTCATGTGAGTAGTCCCATTGGCCACTCATATGAATAAGGTTTGCTATCTTTAGCCCTATTATTATTATTTTTTGTAGATTTTTTTGTTCACTTTAATAAAGTGAACACACTACATGGAACACAGAGAAGACAGCCCCTGACAACAGGATTTTATATTCTGAATTAGACTCATAGACTTTAGGGTCAGAAGGGACCAATATGATCATCTAGTCTGACCTCCTGCACAAAGCAGGCCACGCAACCCTACCCATCCACTTCTATAACAAACCCCTAACCTATGTCCAAGTTATTGAAGTCTTCAAATTGTGGTTTGAGGACCTCAAGCTGCAGAGAATCCACCAGCAACTGACCATGCCCCACGCTGCAGAGGAAGGCGAAAAGCCTCCAGGTCCTTTGCCAATCTTCACTGGAGGAAAATTCCTTCCCGACCCCAAATATGGTGATCAGCTAAACCCTGAGCATGTGGGCAAGACTCACCAGCCAGCACTCAGGAAAGAATTCTCTGCAGTAACTCAGATCCCATCACAGACCACTGGGCATACTTATCTGCTGATAATCAAAGATCAATTGCCAAAATTTAACTATCCCATCATACCATCCCTTCCATAAACTTATTAAGCTTAGTCTGAAAGCCAGATATGTCTTTTGCCCCCACTACTCCCCTTGGAAGGCTGTTCCAGAACTTCACTCCTGTAATGGTTAGAAACCTTTGTCTAATTTAAAGTCTAAACTTCCTAGTGTCCAGTTTATACCCATTTGTTCTTGTGTCTACACTCATAATTTAAAAAACAGTTTATGCTATTAGCTAACTTGAAAAACAGGACAGTACTGTTAACTCAATTGTCTCACCAAGAAGTCTAAGGATAGTAGTCTAGGGGATTTTGAACAGGTCAGGCAACTCTTGCTTTTATATGATGACAATATTTGACCATATTTTTCATAATTGAGTAATCAGCCAGCTTCATCTCCTCAGTCACTGCAGGAAAGCTAGTAAAGCCTGCAATATTACAGGTGAGAACTTTAGTAGACTAAGACATTCTGGCATGACATACTGCAAAGGAACATGGTAGCAGGAGTCTGGGCTGCTACAATGTTAGGGAAACAGAAGCTAGATGGTGACCTGCTGGTCAGTATAATGCTAGGGAAGCAGCAGCAGGTTTTGAAAGAATCTTGCTGGGACCCTAACCTGAAACTTGAGCTAATCATGTAAGGGAAAGATATACATTCCAATATGGTAAGAGAGGAACATCTGAGGATGAACGAGGAAGAGGCCTTCTGTCCAGCAGCTTCACACAAAGCAGAAACATGGAAGATTTACCAGTTTATATATGTTTTCAGACAAGAATATGAATTCTGCTATTCAGAAGAAGACTTTCTTTCATATAATTCAGGAACACCCTCCTCAAGGGAGGATGCAGTAACTTGGTATGCAGATAACCAGCTGTTTCAGTAAGAACTACTTAATTGTGCAGATGGGGGGCAAAAGATGCTGCTGCTTTATACTGTGAAAAGACTGTCTGGAACTTAAAAATAAATCGGGTGCTTTTTATATTCAACATATCCGATCTTCTCTTCCCTCTGTTTGCTGCAGAGCTCAGTAGGTCAGTGGAGGACATGACTAATGGTCTCACAATATGGTAGGGATTCTGATTCTTCAACTGTCTAGGGCTGATCCTGTGAGATTTTGAGCATCTTCTGGGAAATGCTGAGCACTGCTAATTCCCAGACAGTATAAACAGTATCCCCTTCTTTCTGGACTGGGGAAAAGACACTTTACAGGATTGGCCTTTGAGTGGGGATGCATTCTACTTTAATAACACTCAAGGGAAGGGAGTGTTACCTACATGGATTTTTGGAAGTTTTGCTCATTAAATAACTGTTTTGTGGGGAGGAGGTATTGATTTCCCTCTCTGCCCCTTCCCAACTATTAAAACAAAGGGGAAAACCTAAAGGCAGTAGGGATAAAATAACCGCTCAGTTTGCTTGTCTTGATTTATAATTCATTAATAGATTTATGTACTTTAGTAAATAGCCTCTTTTACAAGCTGGACATCCCCTGGGCTTAAGAAGAAATGGGAACATTTGAGTCAAATCAGACTTTTGTGTCAGGGTTGTGGGATCCTGTGAAATGGTACCCAACTGTTAACAATGTAGATTTAAAAAAAAAAATCAGTGATACTGAAGTGACTTATTTGGATAGTAAGTAATATTGAAATGAAGATTGTGGGACTGCCATACAGGTAAGGGACTAGTTAGAGGTAGGAAACATGGAGGTCTTATAAGGTTACTCAAGAAGCCAAAGGTATTGTGCACCATGAGCTTAATCCAAGGCCCACTGAAGTCCATGGGAATCTTTTCTTTTACTTCAGTGGCCTTTGGATCAAGCCCCATTTGACAGATTTGTAAATGGTAGGGAGAATAGTGGAACAAACAAACGTGTGGCAACTATTTTTAGTTTGTTTTTTTTCTCTTGCCTAAAAGGGAAGAAAAAATTAGCAAAATCAGGCTTGGGTTGGGAAAAAAACAAAGAAGCAATAAAAGAGAGCCACTGAAAGTTTAGTAGATCTGTTATTTAATAGTGGAAAGTAATAAGTTTTGGTCTGGACTGTTTTTCTTGTGCCAGGTGTCCTGGAATCTTTTTGGAAGGTGTAGGCAGAGAGGTCATGGAAGTCATAACTGCATAGAACAAATTGGGAAAGAATAGTAGGGGAGCAATCACCACTTTTCACTGCTGGAAGGTGTGTCCTGAATCTGTCAGCAAGATTTCTGTTTCTATTTTTCAAAAGAAACCATACAGCAAAACAGATGAAACCTAACTGTTTTTTATCTGGGTCGCCATCACTCCCTGGAGGAAGTGACAAGCTCATTTTACACACCTTTTATTGCCATTCCCACCTCAGTTCTGTTTTACTCAATAATCGCAGTTCTCTCAGCTTTTGTTCCAAACGACTTCAATAGATTATCAACCTTTCAGTCTAATAGTTTCCACTGGTTACCTATACTTATCACTGCCTTTTTTATAATGCTTAATTTCATAACTTTTTGATCTGCTTTACGACTTCACTACCTGTATTTTATACCACCATCGTAATTATTTTTTCCCTATGAAATAATTCAGTTTTGTTTTCAAGCTCATGAAGACATTTAATTTATATACAAGTGTCAAAACGTTCATAGAGGATGCCATAAAGTAGAAAATGAGCATTCAGTTAACTGTAGTCAAACCTAAGATGTTTTTATATTAAACTTTATAAGGCAAGTGGACTGGGATAGGAAAATGACTTGGCTAACATAAGTGGCTAAACTTCAAGAAAAAGAACAGAAATTTACAAAAAACACAAAGGACCCCAAACAAAAGAGAAGGCTAAATAATAGCTGTGAGGCTAGGACTAATAAACCTAGAAGAATCTACAGAAAGATGTTAAGTAGATAGAAGCAAGGTCATTAAGAGCCTTAAAAGAAGTAAAATCATGTTCTGCATTCAAAGGGTCAGAACATGACCATATATTATTAGCATGGCTCTATTTGTAGCATGCTCACCTCTTGGCCAAAGGTTATGGGTTCAGCTCTCTTCCTAGGCTCCTTTCCATTGCTGATGTGGAAGGTAGGGGATGCTACCTTATTAAAAGTGCCATCCTTCAGATAAGACTAGGTTTTCTATCTGCCTTTGGTGTGAATTGAAGATCCCATTTGAGTTTCACCATGAATAGGGCACCAAGGTTAGGCCCTGATTAATGTTCCTTCTCTCTGCATGATAGGCCCTAATGTCTTAGACTGTGTGTGAATTCTTACTGAGAGTATAGTGGCTATTGTTTGCCTATGCAGTCACTATACTATCTACATCTAACTCACTCACTGCTTTACAGGGATACCTTGAGATAGAATAAAGTTTGGGGGGGGTTGTCTAAAACTTTTCAATCTCAATTAAACTAAGGCCAAAGTAACTAACCAAAATGGGATAAGCTGCTAAAGGGACTAATTATGCCTTTCACCTTAACTCTTAACAGCCTTGTTGGGTGTTGCCCGGTGATTTGGGAATGCCTGGAACTTAATGGGCTCATTGTTTTTTAGATCCTCATCTCTGACCAACTTGGGCCAACACAATGTGATATGACAGTGCTATAATACAATATACCACTTAGAAGTGGGAGTTTTGGCTGAGAGCCTCCTGACAGAGCCCCCTACACTTTGACAGAAATGAATAAACGTTAGTGGTAATTAGGTGTTTCACACTCTGTTTTCTCCTTCCTTTCCACCATGTGTACTACTGATTTGGAAGAGAAACTCAGCAACTAAACAAGAGCATCTAGATCTTGCAGAGAACTTCATGACTAAACTATCATGATTGGAAGAATTTTTGGTTCCAAGGTTGAGGCATAGTCCAGGAGAAGAGGGCCAAAGATGGCTTTAAGTCACCTTTTTCCCCTTCTGGTTCTGGGGGTTGCTCTAGTTACAACACTCTCTCCCTAAGGCTGCCTACAGCTTTCCTAGCAAGCCAAAATGACTGACTGTAGCAGTGTGTGCTATGGACCCACCCACTCCTATGCAGACACACACCCTCCCACCCCCTAGGAGGCCTCCCTATGCCCTTGAATAGGGGGTCAGAATCCCATCCCTGGTATGTAACTCAGAACTCTTCCATACCTTTGACTTGGTCTAAGGTCTCTTTGAGATAACACTGTGTATATTAGGTGAAAGGTCTTCCTACAATAAATTTCATAAATGCAATCTAATGACTTCACCCTGGATTTAATTGTCAGTACACTACCACTGTTCTTCTAAACTTAACATAGGTTGTGCAGTAAATCTCCATTAAAAGAATGAATGAATCAGACAATTTTAAATGGGCTTAACTATTAGATGTGAAGGATGGAAGTTCAGTATCTTAAGGCTAACACTCAGTTCAGAGGACTTGCCTTCATGTTTTATTAATATAACATTGTGATTTGAGTAGATTAAGCTATGAGATCAACATAACACAACTTAGCTTCCCCCTGCCCCCATCAGCAGTATACTTAAGCACTTACAGTACCTAGTTTTAGGATATAATATGAATATAGCTATAGTGTGTATATTGGAAACATTTATCCAGAATAAAGAATATAATAGCACCTCTATGAAATAGCTTTCTAAATATAATTATACCTGTGGGCAATAGACTTAATTGTTGTTTTTATTGGATATGAAGTAGACATATCAACTAATAACACAGGCCTATAAAGTACTCCCAAATATAGTGTAAATGACTAGTAATGTCAACTGAAGTTTTAAGAAAATAGGTATGTAGTAGAATAAATATTTGATACTGATAAGGAGAAAAGGGTTGTTTGGAGCAACAGATGCACTGAGACTTTATTGAGCTACAGCAGTGGTTCTCAAATTGTGGGTTGAGACCCCACAATGGGTTGCGACCTCATTGTAATGGGTTCACTAGGGCTGGCTTAGACTTGCTGGGGCTCAGGGCCAAAGCCCAAGCCTGAAGGCTTCAGCACTGGGTGACACAGCTAAGGTTATAGACCCCCTGCCTGGGGCTCAAGTCTTGCGGCTTCAGCTTTGGCCCTCTCGCCTGGGGCAGTGGAGCTTTGGCTATGGCCCCGCCACACCCAGGGGGGTGGGGCTTGGGCAGGCTCAGGCTTCGGTCCCCCCTCCTGGGGTCCTGTAGTAATTTTTCTTGTCAGAAGGCGGTTGTAGTGCAATGAAGTTTGAGAACCCCTGATATATAGGCAATTAAGGCCCTGATCTCGATCTGATCAGTCATGCAAAGCCCCATGGACTTCACTGGGGCTCCAGATGGGCAGAGTTCTGCCCAGATTATATTTCAGGACTGAGACCTAAAACTTTGACTGTCTTTTACGTGGTTCATGTACAGTATGGGTAAGTCTTCACTGGAGAGTTAACTTGGGCTCTTATGTCACTTCTAACTTCTCTTCCATCCACACACACAATCTTCTCACTTGAGTGCTATAAACCTGAGCTAGCTGGCCCAGCCAGGAGCATAGGTTGGAGTTGGCATGCCACTTTTACACAGGTTGTTCTTCTCCCTGCAAAGTGGGCAGATTGGAGGCTAAATCACCCAAGTACTGATAGTCCTCCAATGCCTTCCCACGCTTCTCCCTATGTGCCCAGAAAGACAGACAAGTTATTTTACAATTCACTGGGCTAGACTCATAGACTGGCTTAGAACACAGCAGCACAAAGAACCATAGGATATGCCCCCGGAAGTCCTAGCAACACATACAAGTTAGGGAGGACACAGCAACTTGGGTAAGACTTTGCAGTGTGGTTGCTCACTCACAGGCTAGGCTAAGCTGCTTGCCAATCACCCTAGTCAATGTTGTGGGAAAGAGAGACCCTAAAGATTTTGTAGTGCTGAATGTATAGCTGGAGTGTGGAATATCTAATTCTGACTTTTAATTCTATCTTCATACAGGTTCTTTTGGAGATGTATTTTAATAAATTAAATCAGTGGTGTACTTTATTTATTTCTTATATTTTATGTATGCACGTTTTGTTGTCCTGAGGGCTTGTTGGAAAAATACAAAATTTTAATTTATTAAGTCTGTCTTCCTGAGCAAAATGGTGAATCTTAAAAAAGATTTGTGACCTAAAGCAAACACCATTGTATTATGGCAAAACTAGCATTTACAGATACCATGCTTGCTGATCCAATGTAATTATGAAAAGAAAATTGAATGTTTTATTAGGTCTTTCTAAAAAGTTTCTTGTAGTTTTTGAAAAAGCAAATTAAGTTTGGTAGAAAATATAAGGCTCAAATCCTGATAAAACTTGTCAACACTTTCAATTTTACATCTGTTGCTGATTACGCTGCAGGACTTGATAATATGTTTATTATTGCATCACCACAATGGGAAAGGCAATGTTAAATTGTCATGTTTAGTCAAGTAGGGGGCCTGGTCTTTCATGTATATTTGATGACCGACAATCCCACTGAAACATAGCTGGATTTTTTTCTGTAGTATCCCTTAAAGGACTTGCATTCAGTTTTGTTGTTTGCTGCCTCAGGCATGATCATCTATGTTCTCTTAAGATACTTTAAGCAAGAAAACAGCAGCTTCATGTGAAATGTTAGTTTGATTATTTTGGTTTAAGGGTTGTCATCTTTCATCTGGTTAGCCACCAAACAAGAAGGACAGACCTGTCAATAAGAAATTCTAGATACATATTAAAATTGATATTATAAATGCACAAAATCCTCATTCAGTAATTAGATTTAGTTATCAACATCTGACCTAAAATGTTTTCAACAAACAGGTGCAACTGTATTCTCATCTTAATGTCCTAGTTCTCTAAATTACATTTGCAATTGTGCATCTTTTGACAAAATTCCTCCATAGTTTGTCACATGTCAGATGTATGTGGAGGGTACCATGTACTGACACCATGACCTGAGAAAAAGGCACCTCAGATCCCAATGTGTCACATGAGAAATTGCAAGACAAAGGTAACTTACAGTTTTTAAAAACATTATTTCTTTTAAAATGTTTCACAGTCTGCAAAAAAGAAAATCCACCACCACCCCAACCCCACACGACAGGCACACATTTTGGTAACAAAGAATGGGCCATTGTTTGTTATTCCTTCCTGAACTGTGTTAGAGTATGCTGCACCTGCTAGGAATTCTTACCAGCGCTACTCAGAGCAGCTGGCCTGATTTCACCCCACTGGGCATGTCCCTTTCAAAGGCAGATATTGAGACTTAGCTTCTGAGAGCTAACTAGCTTTTTTTTTTTTTTTTTTTTTTTTTAACTTACTGGTGTGAATTGGGGATTTCAAACCTTCTGAGTGATGAGGGAGTAATTCAGTGGTGTTTTCTGCTGGCAATTTTTTTTAATGGCTTCAGTGGTAAACAGAGCTTCTCCAAAACTATTTAAATAAGGGGATTTTTTTTATTCCTTTAAAAACAGGACTTGATTAGGACAATTAGTACTTTTACTCCTTAATAGATCAATCAATATAACCTTAGGATTAATATGACAGGTGTCACCAGGTGGCGCAGCTACATATAGTTTTCTGAGAGACAAGGTGGGTGAGGTAATACTTCTTATTGGACAAACTTCTGTTGGTGAGAGAGACAAGATTATGAGCTACACAGTTCTTTTTTTCAAGTCTGAGAAAGGTGGTGTTCCAACTAAATACAGGGTGGGACAGATTGTTTAACATAAGTAATCAACACGTTGTAGGAGACCACTCAGCATGAAGTGGCCCATTAACAATTCTGGAGTCATATGGCAAAAAAGTGGGATTAGTGGGTTATAAACTATTGTAATAAATTATAAATCCAGTACTTTAAATCCATGACTGTAATGAATTTAAAGTCCTAGGCTTGTCTTTTGAAGGTGTTGTGCAGGTTGCCATTGAGGATGACGTCTGATATGGAGTGATTTAGTTTTATGAAAAGTGTTTTGCCCATATTTGATATGGTCTTTTTGTCATATTTTATTATGTGAGTATATTCGAGAGTGTAGTGATGGTCTGTCTGGTTTCACCCACATAGTTATTGGGGCATTTAGTGCACTGGGTGAGGTGCAGCACATGTTGCGATAGGCATGTGTAGGACCCATGGATCTTGAAAAATGTGTTGGGGTGGGGTGTTGATCATCCTAATAGTGGAGATGTGTCTGTTCTGGCAGGGTCTGGTGCACTCTGAGCTGGTGTATCCTGGTCTGTGGGGACCTTGTTTCTGATGAGCCTGGGGAAATTGGAAGGCTGTTTGAAGGCCAGAAGAGGAGATTTGGGAAAAGATTTTTCACTATGTGATCCCCAGGGAGCATGAATTATAACTGTTTAATGATAGCCCGTGTGGGGTGGTCAGAGAGGTTTTATTTGTGCACTGAAGCAGGCTCTCTAGGGGTATTTGGGTCACCCATTCCATGATGTGATTTATTTTTGTGGTGGAATGTCCTTGTTTGGTGAAAGCAGTTTTAGGTGTGTTAAGGTATATATCCTGGATTTTTTTTTTCTTCAGAGCATATTCTGTGGTATGAGTGCCTGACTGTAGATAACAGATTTCTTGGTGTGTTTTGAGGTGATTACTGAATCTGTGGAGGCAAGTGTGGTGATCTGTGGGTTTCTTGTATATAGATGTTTGCAGAAGTCCATTGCTGAAGCTGATTGTGGTGTCAAGGAAGAGGAGGTTGGTTTAGGATAGCTCTAGAAAGAAATTTGATGGATGGTTGGTGATGGTTGAGGTTATGGTAGAAATCTATGCATCAGTTTAAGTCATCCGTTCAGAGGATGAAAATATCCATGTATCTCATGTGCATCATTGGTTTCATGGAGGATTTGTCCGGAAACTCTTCCTCAAGGTGGCCCATGAAGAGGCTGACACATTGGAGAACCGTCCTGGTACCCGTGGCTGTTCCCATGGTTTGGACAAAGTGTTTGTTGTTAAATATAAAATTGTTGAATGAGGATGAAAGGATGAGTTTGGCAAGTGTTTGGGGTGGGGGGTATCTGAGAGTTGTCCATTGTCTTGTAGATATTTGAGGCAGGCAGTGATGCTCTCAATGAAGGATATTGGTGTACAGGGAGGCAGGTGGCAAGGAGGGTGTTTTGAGGGATGCTGTTAATATTGCAGTTTCTGGAAGAAGCTGGCTCTTTGTGTGGTAAGTGGTTTGGGAATGGTTTCTGTTAGTCCCAATATTCCCTCAGTAAGGCATCTGTGGCCAAATATGAGGGGTCTGCCTGGGTGCCCTTGCTTGTGTATCTTAGGAAGCATGTAGAAGGCCTCTGGGGTGGGTTTTGTGGGGATGAGGTTGTCAAGTTTCTCTTGGATTTTTTTGGGGGTGGATTTGATGAAATCCTTAAATTTTGGGGTGGTTTGAAGGATTTTTATAGCACATAGAATCATAGAAGATTAGGGTTAGAAGAGACCGCAAGAGGTCTTCTAGTCCAACCCTTGGATCAAAGCAGGACCAACACCAACTAAATCATCCCAGCCAGGGCTTTGTCAGTCCAGGTCTTAACCTCTAAGGATGGAGATTCCACCACCTCCCTAGGTAACCCATTCCAGTGCTTCACCACCCTTTTAGTGAAATAGTTTTTCCTAATAACCAACCTAGACCTCCCCCACTGCAACTTGAGACCATTGCTCCTTGTTCTGTCATCTGCCACCACTGAGAACAGCCTAGCTCCATCCTCTTTGGAACCCTCCTTCAGGAAATTGAAGGCTGCTATCAAATCCCCCCTCACTCTTCTCTTCTGCAGACTAAACAAGTCCACTTCCCTCAGCCTCTCATGGTAGCAATTGTCTGTTGGCCTCATTAACATAGTCATCACAATTGAGAACTATGATGGCATCCTCTTTGTTTACTGGTTAGATAACTATCTGATGGTTGGATTTCAGGGATTGTATAGCTGCAGGCTTAATGGTGGATGTGATGGATATCGACTCATAGAATCTATCCTCAAGCCACCTACCACACAGAAGGCCAGCTTCCTCCAAGACACAACTGACTTCCTCCAGAAACCCCACAATATTAACAGCCTCCCTCAGAATACCATTCTTGCCACCATGATGTCACCTTCCTAAATACCAGTATCCTCTTACCACTCTGCCTATTTCATTAGAAGAAGGTTTTTTTAAAGAATATAATTTGTATACATATATTTTTAATGATAGAAAAAGCTTTTGCCTACCAATATCTGGAAATTAATTGAGGGAAGAAGGATTAAAGGATGGAGTGGTAAACTTTTTTCTTTTTGAATGTAATAATGAGTTTTGAAACTGATTAAAATTTTTAAAACTATTTTTCAGAGTCACCAAGTTTTAATATTTCCCAATGTGATCAAGGAAACACATGGTCAGAGACAAAGATAAAGATTTCTTAGTGAACAATGTGCAAAAGTTGGGAAAAAAGCAGTTATTTTTTTTTCTCAGCCAAACTTTGGGCGACATTGGAGGATAAATTATCTATTTTCACTTATTATGATGAAACAACACTTTTTAGATGCAGAATAAGTTTTATTGCCATATGTGGAACAAAATAATGAATTAGATAAGGAGCTACTAAAATCTTTGACCTCCCATGTTTGAATAAGCAGGTCTATGTATGGATTTTGTAAAATCTAGAAAAGGAAATCTGTTGCCAAGACTTAATATTGAATTGTTTATCTAATACAGTGTCAAAACCTGTTGTTGTAGTCAGATTGTGTGTTCTTCTCTTTGATGCTTTGCACCTAACTTTTTATTATAAAAATCTAACTTTATCAACACTTATAATAAGGTCTCTTAACAGTAAATAGCAATAGTAAATAACAAATTTAGTTTCTGATTTTAATAATAGAAAATATGCTAATGTAAGAGCAAAAAAAGATTGGAAGGCTGTGCTTAAACATAACTGGAAAACAAGATGGCCTAGTAGTTAAAGCACTGGGCTAGCAGTTGGGAAGTCTGGGATCAATTCTTGGCTTAGCTACTGTGTGACTGTGGCCAACTCACTTAAGCTTTCTGTGTACAATTTATCCATCTGTAAAATGGAGAAGTAATACTTCTTTTGTGTGTCTTGTCTATTTAGAATGTAAGCTTTGGGGGTAGAGGAGGGAATGCTTTTTATTGTATAAAATGTAAAATATCCAAGACAATAAGACTGTGATCTTGCCTCGAGTTGCTATTATAACAAAATCTCCTCCTGTCATTTCACTAGAAAAACCTTAGATTGAATGTAGATATAGTGACCTTTCACTTTGAATCCTGTGTAACAATAACTCATGGCATTCTGTGTTGGTATTCAAATAAGTACACCAGTCCTCCCACTTTACTGCCAGAAACTCCATATCTAAAGCTATTTTAACAAGTACCTTTCTGCAGTAAAGCAAGAGTTTAGGCATTCTAGCACCTATAAATATCTGTTTAAACCTGTTAGGGATTATTAGCACTACTGTATCTCAGCCTTCTAGGGTTAAGATGCAAACTAGATTGTAGTCCAAAACAAGCATAAAAATGTCAGGTAATAAAAGGTGGAAGGGGGACCTTTTGGTAGCAGAGCAAAGATTAATTGGATATTAAAAGATTTACATGCACATACTGTACATGTTCATTCAGATTAAAACACCTTTGTTTTTATGGCTGATTAGACCAACAAAGGATTATGGGTCTAGACCTGCACTTCAGCACATTATGATATCAGAAATGAAAACCTGCACTGATCAAAGTATCAGGCCAAATTCTTCTCTCAGGTGAGCACACAACTCCCACTGAAGATGATAGGAGGAACGGGTATGTGTCTGTACAGAACTAAACCTTAATGCTCATTATAAACACAGTGCAGAATGGTATGATTAATTAATACTAGGGCCATATTCCCAGATGGTTGCTGTGTTCAATACTGGTCATCCCAACTCCAACATGATACTGCAGATTACAGGGAATTCAGAGACAAGCAACTAGAATGATTGGGGCATAGAAACTCTCTCATGGAAAGAGTGAAAAGATTGAGATTGTTTACTTCGGAGATGAGTGAATAAGAGGATACATGCTAAAAGTATAGAAAATAATGGATGGCATAATACAGAGAAAGTGGATTGGGAACTTCTATTCTCCATCTTGCTATACACAAGGGAACATTCAATTTCCTCGAGACTGCATACAATGCATTAGACTGTGGAAAAGACGATTACTCACCTTTGTAACTGTTGTTCTTCGAGATGTGTTGCTGATATCTATTCCAATTAGATGTGTGTGCGTCGCGTGCACGTTCGTCGGAAGATTTTTACCCTAGCAACACTCGGTGGGTCAGCTGGGTCGCCTCCTGGAGTGGCACCGTTATGGCACCGGATATATACCCCTGCCGACCCAATGGCCCTTCAGTTCCTTCTTGCCGGTTACTCCGACAGAGGGGAAGGAGGGCGGGTTTGGAATTGATATGAGCAACACATCTCGAAGAACAACAGTTACAAAGGTGAGTAACCGACTTTTCTTCTTCTAGTGCTTGCTCATATTGATTCCAATTAGGTGATTCCCTAGCAGGGCCGGCGCTTCCATTTAGGAGGCCTAGGCAATCGCCTAGGGCGCCAGGATTATTGGTGGGTGCCATTTTGCCAGAGGGGGCGGCAGGTGGCTCTGGTGGAGCTGCCGCAGTTGTGCCTACAGAGGGTCCGCTGGTCCGTGGCTCCGGTGGAGCTGCTGCAGTCATGCCTGAGGACGGTCGGCTGCTCGCGTGGCTCCGGTGGACCGCCCACAGGCATGACTGCAGCAGCTCCACCGGAGCCGCAGACCAGCGCGCAGGGCACCAAAATTGCTGTGCGCCTAGGGCGCTAAAGCGCCTAGTGCCGGTCCTGTTTCCAAGCCTTATCTAAGCGGTGGGGTCGGAGTAAGATGTTGCAGAATGCAAAACTGCTGAGCCAAATGCTGCATCATCTCTGGACTGTTGAACCAATGCGTAATGTGAGGCAAAGGTGTGAATCGATGACCAGGTAGCTGCCCGACATATTTCCTGGATGGGAACATGGGCCAGGAAGGTGGCAGATGAAGCTTGAGCCCGAGTAGAATGGGCGGTGATGTGGCTAGCCGGAACATGAGCCAAATCATAGCATGTACGGATGCAGGATGTTACCCAAGATGAAACTCATTGGGATGAGATTGGTAGGCCTTTCATCTGGTCTGCCAGAGCTACAAAGAGCTGAGGTGACCTTCGGAAGGGTTTTGTTCTCTCGATATAAAAGGCAAGAGCCCTGCGAACATCTAAGGTGTGCAGCTGTTGTTCCCGACACGATGGGTGCGGCTTTGGGAAAAAGACTGGGAGGAAGATGTCTTGATTGACATGAAAGGCGGACACCACCTTAGGGAGGAAGGAGAGGTGTGGTCACAGCTGTACCTTGTCCTTATGGAATACCGTATACCGGGGGTCCGCTGTCAAGGCCCGAAGCTCAGATACTCGTCTTGCCGAAGTAATAGCGACGAGGAAGGCTGTCTTCCAGAAAAGGTACAGCAACGAGCAGGTGGCCAGTGGTTCGAAAGGAGCACCCATAAGCTTGGCTAGCACTAGGTTGAGATCCCAGGTAGGGGTCGGGCATTTGACTTGAGGGTACAAATGTTCCAATCCCTTGAGGAACCTTGAAACTATGGGGTGAGAGAAGATTGATCGGCCATTTTCCCCTGGGTGGAAGGCGAAGATGGCTGCCAGATGCACCTTTATGGAAGAGACCGCTAGGCCCTGTTCTTTCAGGGACCAGAGGTAGTCCAGGACAGTAGGAACGGACACCCGCCTCGAGACTTAGTTACACTGAGCGCACCAGTAGGAGAAACGCTTCCACTTGGCCAGATATGTCATCCTAGTGAAAGGCTTCCTACTGCTCAAGAGCACCTGTTGGACTGAGGCAAAGCAACACAACTCAGACTGGCTCAACTACGCAGCAACCATGCTGTGAGGTGAAGAGACTGCAGGTCCAGATGGTGAAGCCTACCGAAGTCCTGTGTTATGAGATCCGGGCAGAGTGGCAGGGGAATCGGGTCTGCCACTGAGAGGACGAACAACATAGTGTACCAGTGCTGCCTCAGCCACGCTGGAGCAATCAGGATCAGGTGGGCGCTGTCCCTGCGGAGCTTGAGTAAGACTCTGTGGACGAGCGGAAACGGTGGGAAGGCATAGAGTAGGTGCCTCTTCCACGGGATCAGGAATGCGTCTGAGAGGGAGCCCAGGGAGTGTCCCTGGAAGGAGCAGAACACCTGGCATTTCCTGTTCTCTCAGGAGGCAAAGAGGTCTATTTGGGGAAACTCTTACTTCTGGAAAACAGAATGGATGACGTCCGGACAAATCGACCACTCGGGAGACAGGAAGGATCTGTGAGGTGATCCGCCAGAGTGTTCTGGACTCCTGGAAGAAAAGACGCTACCAAATCGATCGAGTGGGCTATGCAAAAGTCCCAAAGGTGGATGGCTTCTTGACAAAGGAGGGAGGAGCGTGCTCCGCCCTGCTTGTTTATGTAAAATATGGCTGTTGTGTTGTCCGTGAACACTGATACACAACGGCCTTGGAGATAGTCTCGAAACACCTAGCATGCTAGACGGACCACTCTCAGCTCCCGCACATTGATGTGCAAGGCCAGCTCTTGAGGCGACCAGAGGCCTTGAGTGCGAAGGCCCTCGAAGTGGGCACCCCAACCCAGAGATGATGCGTCGGTGGTTAGGGCCATCAAGGGTTGTGGTGGGTGGAATGGCATCCCTGCACAGACTAGAGTGGGGTTTAGCCACCAGGTTAGGGAGCCAAGAACCTTCCAGGGAATAGTGAGCACCGAGTCCAGGCTGTCTCTGCGTGGTTGGTATATTGAAGCAAGCCAGGTTTGAAAGGGACAGAGGCGTAGCCTCGCGTGCTTGGTCATGAAGGTGCAGGAGGCCATATGACCTACTAGGCTGAGGCAGGTGAGCACCAAAGTTGTCGGGAAGGTCTGAAGACCTCGAATAATTGAAGCCATTGCTTGAAGACGCAACTGCGGGAGGCAGGCTCTGGCCAGATTGGAGTCCAGAACCGCTCCAATGAAGTCTATTCTCTGCTTGGGTGTCAGAGTAGACTTCTCTGTGTTGATCATCAGGCCTAGGCTCCCGAAGAGGTCTTTGACGATGCACAGGTGCTGTGATACTTGTAACTGGGAAGTTCCTCAAATAAGCCAATCGTCGAGATACGGGTAGACGTGTACCCGACGCTGCCGGAGGGAGGTGGCGACTACATCCATGCATTTTGTGAACACATGTGGAGCTGTAGAAAGGCCAAACGGAAGTACAGTGAACTGAAAGTGTTGATGGTTGACCACAAAACGGAGGTACCATCTGTGTGGTGGGTAAATTGCAATGTGGAAATACGCGTCCTTCATATCAAGAGCAGCTTACCAGTCTCCCGGATCCAGGGACGGGATAATGGTCCCCAAGGTTACCATGCAGAACTTCAGCTTTATCATGAATTTGTTGAGTTCTCGCAGGTCTAGGATCGGTCGTAGACCTCCCTTTGCCTTGGGGATTAGGAAGTAGCGGGAATAAAACCCCTTGCCCCTCATGTCTTTAGACACCTCCTCTATGGCTCCCATGGCTAGGAGAGACTGGACCTCTTGTAAGAGGAATTGCTCATGAGAGGAGTCCCTGAAGAGGGATAGGGAGGGAGGGTGGGAAGGCGGGGTTGAAACAAACTAGAGGCAGTATCCCACTTCCACCGTGCGCAGGACCCAACGATCTGAAGTTAGCTGGGACCAGGCAGGGAGGAATTGTGAGAGGCAGTTGAAAAAGGGAGGAGAAGGATCCGGTAGAGCAACTGGTGGGCTGCCCTCGGGCGTCCCATTAAAAGTTCTGCTTGGGCCACGCTAGTGGTTTAGGAGGTGCCTAATTTTGACCTCCTTGAGGGCCAAACTGTCTCCGACGATTCCCTCTGCCATGCCTTCTGCTAAAGTCCTGATGCGGCCTAGGCGGGGCGTTAGGGCGGTGTGGCTGGGGCCGGAAGATCCTGCGTTGAGTCACTGGCGTGTGCATACCCAGCGAGCTCATTATAATGTGATTGTCCTTCAGACTTTGCAATCTTGGGTCAGTTTTATCTGAGAACAGGCCCTGGCCTTCGAAGGGCAAATCCTGAATAGTTTGTTGTAATTCAGGGGGAAGGCCTGATACCTGGAGCCAGGAGATAAGTCTCATCATAATTCCTGACGCCAGAGTTCTGGCTGCAGAGTCCGCTGCATCCAGAGAGGCTTGGAGGGAGGTTCTTGCTACCTTTTTACCCTCCTCAAGTAGGGCCGTAAATTCTTGAAGGGATTCCTGGGGAGGAAGCTCCGTAAACTTCCCCAAGGACACTCACGTGTTAAAGTTATATTTTCTTAGGAGGGCTTGTTGGTTTGCCACCCTCAGTTGAAGGCCCCCGGCTGAGTGTATTTTGCTGCCTAGGAGGTCCATGCATCTAGCCTTCTTTGACTTAGGAGCCAGGGCTTGCTGGCCATGACTCTCCGTCTCGTTCACCATTGCACCACTAAAGAGCAAGGAGGTGGGTGAATGTAGAGATATTCATACCCCTTTGACGGGACCATATATTTTCTCTCTACTCCCCTTGCTGTAGGTGGAATCGAGGCTGGGGATTGCCAAATGGTATCCGCATTAGCCTGTATTGTGTGGATAAACGGAAGAGCCACTCTAGTAGGTGCATCAGCTGATAGAATGTCCAAGACAGGGTCCTCTATTTCAGGGACCTCCTCCACCTGTAAGTTCATATTCTGAGCCACTTGTCTCAAAAGGTTTTGATGGGCCCTGAGATCAATTGTGGAGGGCCTGAAGAGGATGTTCCTGCCAACGCCTCATCAGGCGAGAAGGAGGAGGAGAGGCCCGAGACCAGAAGGTCCTATGGGGGCTCCTGCACTTGAGGAGCGTCATCTGTGTCAGGTGGAACCTGGGTGTCTGCAGATGGTATCGGAGACTCATCTGTGCCCGTAGAGGGGGGGCAGCTTACTGTCACCTCTGGTATCTGGTGTTCTGACGGGGCCGACCGTGGAGCCACTGATGAAGCACCTTGGGCCTGTGGTATGCCCACGGTGTCCAGAAGGACCAGTGATGAGGCCCTTGCTCATGGCTCTGGCTCTCTGGGAATATATGGTTGGGGACGTCAGAGTCACGCTCCTGAGGATAGGATGCGCTACCAGCCTGCGATGACACCGATGTGTGTCTCGATGGCCATGACGGTGCCAATAGACCCTGGGAGGGCGCCACTGTTCTGGATGCTCGATCCCGGGGCTGTACCGGGGAGCGGTACCGGGAGCTATGACAGTACCGCGAGCGAGACCGGGACCTTCTACTGTAGCAGTGCCGGGAGGTTGACCAGGATCTCGAGTCCCTTCGTCTGGAGTGACTGCGGGATATATGGTGCCAAGAGCGGTGCCATGAGTTGGATCGGTACCGGGAGTATTCAGCTGGCGAACGAGATGTCAAATGGTGCTGCGAGTGTGACTGATACCATGATGGAGAGTGGTGCCAGGACTGCGAGCAGCGCTGTGAGCGGGAACGGCATGATCGAGAGCATCTATGAGAGCATGATCTTGAACGACATCTCTCTGTTGGACCAACGGAAGGTGGCCTTACCAGGGCCCGTTTTCCGATGGATTATATGCCCGCACCGGCGGTGCCGGGGGTTGATGCCGTGTCTACTCCGTCGTGGCGATGATCTCCCTTGCCGTGGAGAAGGTCTCCGGTGTAGAAGGGAGGGGAAGCTCAACCACAGCATGAGCCGGGGAGCTGTCAGGCACCGGACTCAACGGCCCTTGTGGGACTGGAATCGACGGTGCTGCGCTCAGTGGAGCCGCAATCGGCGGTACCACAGTCGACGGTGCCGTGGCAGAGGATGGTGCTGGACAAACCGCCTTCAAAGAGCACTTCTTTCTGTGAAGCTGAAGCAGCTGGAGTGCTATGTTGCATCCTGGGTCTCAGGGACAGTGAGCGATGCTGAGCAGATGTCGGTGCCGGTAGGTTTCGGTGCCGGGGCTCCTTCTCGGTACCAGAGCAGTCCAGGGCTGAAGGGACACTCCTTACAGAAGCAGTCTGTTGGGCGCTTGGTACCGATGCTGCAGGACTAAATGCCAACTCCATGAGGAGCTGTTTCAATCGAAAGTCCCGCTCCTTCTTCGTCCTTGGTTTAAACGACTTGCAGATGAGGCACTTATCGGTAAGGTGGGATTCCCCTAGGCACCTGAGGCAGGAGTTGTGGGGATCCCCTATTGGCATCGGCTTTTGGCACGCCGAGAACGGTTTGAATCCTGGTGTCTTGGGCATGTGCCCATACTGGGGTGGAGGAAAGGGAGCTAATCCCCGATCCTCCTTTAAACTATATACACTAACTATAAATACAACAACTAATACTAACTATAACTACAAGAACTCGAACTATACACACAATAAACAGCAAAGAACTACGAGTAGCTAGGGACATGGAAATCAGCAAAGCCGCGCTCCACAGTTTCAACGACCGTCACGGGCGGTAAGAAGGAACTGAAGGGCCGTTGGGTCGGCAGGGGTATATATCCAGTACCATAATGGTGCCACTCCAGGGGGCTACCCAGCCGACCCACTGAGTGTTGCTAGGGTAAAAATCTTCCGACGAACGTGCACGCAGCGCACGCACACCTAATTGGAATCGATATGAGTAAGCACTCAAAGAAGAACCCATTTTCATTCCTTATGAATGATTCAAAGAGCTCAATCTATTTAAGCTTCACAAAGAAAAGGTTAAGAGGTGACTTGATTAGTCTGCAAGTACCTACGGTGGAATAAATATTTGATAATAGGCTCTTCACTCTAGCAGAGAAAGGTGTAACATGATCCAGTGGCTCAAAACTGAAGCTTGACAAATTCAGCCTGGATATAAGGTGTACATTTTTTAACAATGAAAGTAATTAATCCTTGGAACAATTTACCAATGGTCCTGATGGATTCATCATCACTTGCAATTTTAAGTCAATTGGGTTTTTTGTTTTGTTTTTTTTAAATCTGCTTTAGGAATTATTTTGGGGAAGTTCTATGGACCATGTTATGTAGGAGGTCAGACTAGTCAGTGGTCACCAACCTGTCGATCGTGATTAACTGGTGGATCCTTGAGCCTCTGCCAGTTGATCACGATCTCCAGGCTGCTAAAAGTCTGGCGCAGCAGTGCTCAGGCAGGCTGCATGCCTGCCGTGGTCCATGTGGCTCCCGGAAGTGGCTGACTGCTTGCATCTTTGTGGACCCTGGGAGGGGGTGAGGCAGCTCCACATGCTTCTCCTGCCCCCAGCACTGTCCCTGTATCTCCCATTGGCTGGGAGCTGCGGGGGTGGCACTTTCAGGCAGTGAAAGGAGATCTGCTGCTCCCTCTCCCCCCTCCCACCCAAAGGCCACAGAGACATGCCAGCAGCCAGTCACTTCTGGGAGTGTCATGGGGCCATGGAAGGCAGGCAGCCTGCCTGTGTCCTGCTGCACTGCTGGCCGGGAGCCGCCTGTGGTAAGCACCTCCTGGCCAGAGCCTGCACCTCACGCCCTCTCCTGCACCCCAACCCTCTGCCCCAGTCTGGAGCCTCGTCCTTCACCAAACTCCCTCCCAGAGCCCTCACCCCCTCCTGCATCCAATTCTGCACCAGTCTGGAGCCCCTTCCTGCACCCAGACTCCCTCTCAGAGCTTGTACCTCTCACTCCTGCACCCCTACTCCAGGCTCAGCCCAGAGCCCACTCCCATACTCTGAACCTCTCAGCCCCAGCCTAGAGCCTGCACCCCCTCCCACACTCCAAGCCCCTGCCTCAGCCCGGTGAAAGTGAGTGAGGGTGGGGGAGAACAAATAACAGAAGGAGGGGGGAATGGAGTGAGTGGGAAGGGGCCTTGGGGAAGGGACTTAGTAGATCCTGGGTTGATCTCAAATTCAAAAAGTGATTTTGTGCACAAAGAGCCTGGAGACCACTGGACTTGATGATCATAGTGGTCCCTTCTAGCCTTGGAATCTATGAATTTTCCCAATGAGTCTTTGAAGCCGAGAACTTAGCAAGTCTCAAAGGAGGATTGGACATTATTATGATAACTAGAATATCCAGATTTATAATTGTAAATACTAATAAAAATGCTTTTAGCAAGAATAAAGCCTCATGCTTCAAGACTTAACCTTATCTCTATAAGGGGATCAAAGGAAACTCTCTTTGGGGGGCAGCTTATCTGACATCTGCCTCCAGTGGGTTTCTTGCACCCTTTTTGAAGCATCTAGCTGTGAGCACTGTTAAAGCCAGAATACTTGACTAGATAAATGCACCATGGGTCTGATCCAGTATGGCAGATCCTATGTAAATCAGTGTAGATCAACTGCATACTTCAGCAGTATCCAGAGGAGGAAAGACTCAAGTTCCAGTGGAGTCAATGGAATTTAAATCATGGCAGGGGGGTTAGGCCAGAAAGGACTATTCTGAACATCTAGTCTAGTGTAACACAATACCAGTTTATACCAGTTGAGGATCCATCCCTTATTTTAGAATTCAATAGTTATTTTATTCATTCTTCAAGCTCTTTTAAAATTACAGAATTTACAGTTTGAACTTGCCAATTTCCAGTACTCTATGGGAAAGCAGAGACTTACTCTTATCTAGCATCAATTTGACCTCTTCCTATTAGGAAATTTCCTTTCTTGCTTTCTATCTGAATGCTAAGGATTTGTTGTATGTAAAGTTATTTTTTTTAATTAGATATACTGTATTGATTTGAAGTTGGAGTTTTTAATTCCTGTCTTATATTCACCAAGATCAAAATCCTTGTATAGATGAAAGTGGCATTTTGGGTGGCTAAATGGGGAATTTTGGCACCCTGTGTGGCAAAGTAGGAGCAGGGGAAAAAGGGGTTGGGCAGGGGCATTGCTAAGGGCTATGCCACTCATGTTGATTTTTCAGAAACCCTAATAAGGTTTCCACATGTCCAGGAAAATGGTGCTGCTCTAGTCAAGGGATGTGCACAACTCATAATTTGTTGATTTGCTTACAGATTTTGCACTCTCACAGACCCATTATATAGTGATTACAAGACCTCAAGCTCACTGGAGAAATGTCATTGAACAAGGAAACAAGGATTCATGGAGGAGCACACTATCCAGGCATGTATTATGGAGCTCCCAGGAAAGGATTAGGTAGGAGGGAAGAGAGAAGAGGGGCCAGGCCCATCCTGGCTTGTGAGGGTGTATGCTGGGGATGGGGTCTGAGAGAAGGCATTTATTCAAGGAACAGCAGCAAAACTGGGCATCTGCAAGTCACCCAACCATCATGACACTGATTTTTAAATACAGAAGAGCGGGGTGGGAATTGGGAAAGGGAAGGGGCAACAGACATCTGTGGTAGGCAATGCTGAGTCTTGGGTCATCGGCCACTGGTCCCAACTGCAGAGCCCCAGTGGTTGCTGTGGAACACAATGGGAGGAAAGGTGGAAGAAGGCCTACATGGTTATAATAGGTACAGAGATAAGTTGTTTCAGCGTCTTCCCTTCCCTTTTACATGCAAACAGCCAACTTCAGAAATCAATAAGTAGCAAAGGTACTACAGACAGCACTGCCATCCTGTCTGTCACTCAGGCCTATAACCTGGGCATGGTCTTTGAATGAACAGCTCTCTAGATCCTCACTTCCAGGCTAGATCTCAATCTTGCAGATACTTTCTACATAACATCTCTAAGAGCCTTTTCTACCCATCCACACAGCTAAATTCTCATCCAGGCTATCCTGTTGCATCTTGATTACTGCCACAGCCTTTTCTCTGGCCATGATAGATGCAGTCTTGCTCTCCTCATATCCATTCAGAATGCTGCTCCAAAGACTGTTTTTCTAGCCTGTCACTTTGACCATGTCATCCCTCTCTTTGCATCCCTCCATAGGCTCCCTTTTCTATCACACCAAACATAAGCTGCTTGTCTTTCAAGGCCCTTCACGGCTTATCCCCACCCTATCTGTCATCTCTCATTCACAACTGAAGTGTCGACTCCCACCTCTGATGGGACCATGATGCCCGCCTTCATTGCACACTTGTTAAATGTTCAAAAAGCACCTTTGTGCTCTCTCCCCATCTGCTTAGGAAGAACCCACCTTATACCACCGCAGAATCACCTTATCCTTCCTCAGACCCCTCCTTAAAACTCTCCTGTGCCATGACACGTACAGTAAACTTGATAATAGCTTGGCCACTGGTGTACTCAGAGTACCACCTATCTTAGTGACCAATCATTAGTTCCTTGTGCCCCTCTGTGTGTGAGTCCTGTATCCATCTGCTGTCTCATGTCTTGTACTTACATTTAAAGCTTTGAGGCACAGATGATCGGGCACAATGGGGTCCTGATCCACATCTAGGGCTCCTAGGTGTTATGGTAATAGTAATAACAAATACTGTAAGCTAAAAATATTGACAAGAAAAATGGTATGCTATCATTCTCTCTTACAGCATATTGTTCCACTTAAGGCAGTGACAGTGAATTCATCCTTAGGTTCCAAGTTGGATGGCATGGTGATTGATGCCTGGGGAGGAAGGGCAGTGGAGTGGGTTTGTTAGCATGAAGGGTCGTTCTCAGAGGTGATGTGAGAGGTTAAGTGGTGTATTTCAACAGGCATAGTCCTCATAGTGTCTGGGGAGGGAGGGATGGAGAGAAGAGAGAATTGTGTGGCCTACCGTGTGTAGGTGGCACCCTTCAAAAGAGGAACCAAAGCCAAAGTGAGGGTCTTGAAAGAATGAGGAATCCCCTTCTATCAACAAATGTTTATTCATTCTTTTGCTTTTATTTTAGAAGGGTGAAGCCAAATCTAAGTAGACTGTTTAGGTGACATTTTCTCTGGCCCACTTAAGAATGTTATCCTGGAGGTTACAACTGAGTCTGAAGTGCACCTGTGCACTTTCATAACTTGTGCCTTCTGCATTGCTAAATTGGCTCCAGAGAATATTTTCATAGGCTACAGACATATATTTCCATATGTTATGGCACTGAGAGGAAGATAGTTGATAGAGAAGTGTTTGAAAATTATTGTAATGAGAGGGAGACCAATTATTCTGTGTATTTAAATTGGAATTCTAACAAAGAAAACTGTAAAACAAAACAGAGAAAGCATGTCTGATAATCATCAGCAATATGTCACCCTAAAGGACATATTTTAGTTGAAATATTTAAAGCATTGCCAGAAACGCTAACAGCGGATTAAGCCCAACAGCTCAGTTATTCAATAGAATTCTGAACTGTCCAGAAATCTGGCATCTGTCTCTTCCATGACTGGTAGGGGGGTTTTCATTTCCCGCCCCCACCCCAAACGCCTCACCTCCTCTGGGTTTCAATATACATGGCGGTGCTCTTCCAGTTTGAAGAGCAGCCTAGCCAGAGAAAGGGAAAAAAATTATAGCCATCTCTGAGTGATTTCTTCTAGAATTAGAAGATGACTTTTTCCCCCTCTATTGAAGGACCTGGGGGCATGGATTGATAACATTTGGATAAACGGATGAATCCTTCTGACTATGATAAGGATGAAATTATTTTGGATTTCAATAACATCTTTCATAAGTGTCTCTAAAAGGACTTTGCAGATATTATTGTGCTATAGTAGAACCTAGAGGCACCAACTATGACTAGCGCACCATTGTCCTGAACAGTTTACAAACATGTAGGATGAAAACTTGGCCCACTGAAGTCAATGCTAGTTTTGCTATTGATTTCAGTGAAGCCAGGATTTCATCAATAGTGAGGGAATCCCTGCCCTAATGAACATATACTCTAAACTGATAAGACAGAAACAGTGGGAATGGAACCAAAGATGAAGAGGCCCACAGTCACAAAGCGGATCAGCAGCAGATGGGTAGGGCATGACTCCTGCATTTCAGGAAGCTGTGTGTGCCCGGACTGTGGCCCCATCCCCAGACTGTGGCCCTGCCCTAAGGCCCACCCCAACTCAGCCTCTTCCCCACAAAAGCACTGCCCTTGCTCCACCCCTGGACCCACTCCATCCCCTCCCTGAAGTCCCCTCTCCGCCTGCCACTGGCACCTATTTGCCCCCTCCCGCAGACATCCCACTGGCTGGCCAACCAAGCCACCTCTTGAGACTTGTCCCTCTTAAAATCTGATTCTTTCAGGAAATCAGCCAAATTTGTATTAACCATGAAAACATTTTTTAATATTCAATATTTTATTGAATTCTTTAAAATCCAGATTAATCTGAGATTAAGGTAAAACAGTGCCACAGGTAAGGATATTAATATGGCATCATATATAAAAGCTATTTTATATGCAGAAATGATTTCTTAAAAAGATTGGCCTCTTTTATCTAAATAGAAAAGCAGGACAGGAATTAGAAGAAGGAAGCAGTGTAGAGTTATCACTTCAGTGGTGCTCAACTATTGCAATGATAAGTGCCATAGAAATTCCTATATATAAATTCTGTAGCACCTTCCATTCAGGAATCTCAGTGTTTTACACACAAAGTAGGAGAAAAAAGCAATGTTGGGAAATAGTACAGCATGTAATCTAAAAACAGATTCTAAGTACTTCCAAGCCTGTCTTCACTGTCCTGAAATCTATAAAAGTTCTCATCTCATAAGAAGCTGCTTCTGGAATTGATATCCATTTCCTTTTCATTAGAGTGCTCAGATTTTTATCATCTCAGACTTATTACCTTGGCAACCAATACACATATATTATATGAGATGTTTCCCTTGAAGTTTTTAATATTTGAAATGTAATAAAGAGACAAAATTTAAGAGGGAAGAAGAGGCCCAAATTCATCCCTAGTTTACTGCACTACTATTAGTGCTGAATTAGATTTTTAGAATCTCTAACTACTTTGAGTGCATCTATAGGCTGTAGAAGAGAATTCTATAAAAAGAAATAAATCTGAGTTTATATGAACTTTCAAATGTCTTCTCTTCCTCAGAATAGGTCAAAGAATAACACTTCTGGGGAAGATACAGCAGGACCATAAGTATTTTTCACATTTTGTTCCTGTTTTAGGAATTTACCAAAATGTTGTTTCTCTGAAAGTTTTTAAAATTCAGACTCTGTTAAGGAAGTAAATTTACCATCTGCAAAAATAGCAAACTTTTGAGATACTCTTTCATTATAAATCAATGGCAGCTGTGTTGAGGTTGCATTGCAAAATTCAATTTTAACAGGAACTTTAAACCTCCCTTCCCTTAAAATCTCATTGAAATGGCAAAAACCAAAACAGATTATAAACATTGGGTGCTATTTAAATTTTTCATGGTGGTTTGATGAAAAATGAATTGATACAAAGAAAATAATGAATTTAAAAATCACCTTTTAGCAATTTTCCTCCTCACTGAGTTGTCTCACTTTCTGCAAGAAATTCAAAACACTCTGGGACCTGTTCTTCAGCTCATCTGTCAGATATATTGGTAGTTTTGTCTCTGTCGTATCTGATAACTATAATTAAACAACAAATCTGCCATGGTGTAAATGCTGCCCCTCACTTATGGAGGGAAGTTGGGGGGGTCTGACCAAATACCCCTACAGCCTAGGGGAAAGTTAACTGAACTAAGAAAGAGGATACCAGGAGTCCTAATTTCACCTTTCTTGAGTGCTGTTTAAATCCACATGCAATTCATTACCCCTGTTATTGACAACAGCCATGAACCCCAACCTAGAAGACATATAAGGAGGAGCTACTAAACATTTTCCACCATCACTGCGTTTTTTCAAAATCAGCAGAGATATATGCAAGGTTGATGCAGGCCCAGAACCAACCTCTCCAATATAACACACACCTCTCCTAAGCCACTGCACCATACTGCTTTTCAGAGCCACTTAACCCAGTTTTGGTTATCCCATCTTTAACTAGTATAAACAACACTGTTCTCTTAGACCTAGGGTTAGAATCCAGGATTCCTGATCACCAGTATTCTATCACTGATGAGTAAATAGTTGTGTAATCCACTATTGCAGTGTGTCAAGTCCTTCTGCAGTGGTCTATGAAGGAGCTAGAATTTACTTATGTATCTCAAACAGTGTAAGGGTCTAACTTAGAGATATGAAATCCTTTGTGGTCAAGTGGTTCAAACCCTATTGCTGATGTATGGAGGAATGGTGGTGGTAGAACTGCACCTAAAAACACTGCTTTAAAACAGACTTTGTATTTCAATTCTGCTAGTCTGTACATCAATTGTGTGAATCATCAAAATTCACACTTCAATCATTTGTCTCACAGTTTGCTTTTGTAACCCAATGTGTGAGTTGTGTCCCCACCCCCGCTTTTGTGTCCATCGAATTCAGAGGATGGAAGCCTGTGTCAACTCATCTTGAGAGCCTGGCTCATTAGCACAAACTTTTAGTTCTCGAAATGATTGGTTTTATCACTGGCATTGGCCAAGATGGCAGCCGTCACATGTATGAGTGTGCTGCATTGGCAGGTTTGAAGGCTGAGAAGTAAGCTTTTTACTGGTGGGGAGAGGGAAAGCAATGAACAGATCTGCTAGTGTAAAACAAGTACACTGTACCCAATATAATTATTAACCCTTAAAGAATCCAGCTGCCACACACACTGTGCTGCTCAGCCACACTTGGCTGTAAGCCATTTGTGGAAGTCCATGACAGGTGACAATATTTTTGGAAGTGAGCAATGACACTCTTTCAAGGAAAATCTTTCCAGCTAATGGCTTATGTCATCACAGCTAAACATGGAGGACAGTGTGACCCAGGGACCTCTTGGTGCCAACTGGTAGAGGGCACAGGGACACACAAGGATTACAAGGATCCCTTGGGTCTAGCACCTACCTACTAGTTTACTCAAGCGTGTAGTGTAAGGTTTGTAGTGAAAGCCTGTGTCACACTGGTCCTCATTAAATGTGAAATGTAAGTATGGATAATATGTCACAAGTTATGACTATATACTGAAATATGTTCTTAAGATCTGCAACTTGAGGCTGGTCATCAGAAGAGGTGAGAAGCAGATTTTTCAGGCAAGAGCTGTTTATCTGTTTGTCTACATGTAAATTGAGTATTGTCTGGTTCACAGTAGGCACCCATTTGCAGTCTGAGCAAAATGCTAATCAAGTGATTGCAAATTCTCCAGAGGAGACCCTACACAGGAAAACACAAACAATGGGGATTATCCTATTTACAAGTGCTGACAATGGATTTTTATACTGCATCTGTAGACTGAGACAAAGTCTGGATCTTTCCACAGAGGTGGTCAGAGGACAGCATGCTCATTTCATGAACAAAATATCACAGCCAAGTCTGGATGTAAAATGCTGGAAGGATTTTGGGTGAGCTTTTGCTTTTATGACATGACAATGTCTTATTAATTCTATGTAAGCTCTTGTATGCATGCTATGATATAATATTAGATGTAAACAATTATTTCCAATACTTCTGCTTGCTATAATTTGAATCTCTGTTAAATAATCTTCTACTTGCTTGCTCTATAAACATATCTAAGCACTGTGTGTTAAGCATGTGATGGGTTCGGTCACAGAGATCCCTTGGTACTGTCACCTGATGTGCTGAAATTACCTCTGAGCCTGTTTTCCCTGCCAGATTCAGACTCCAGAACCCTGCCTTGTTGAGTCAGACATGCTAGTGTTACCTCAAGGGGGGGAGTAAGGCAACGCTTCAAAGAAAAACTTTAGAAATGGTAAGGGAGAAATAGGAAAGGAAAGCCCCTTTTCTCAGAAGATACAAATTCGACTCCCTCTTGTATCTATCACCAGTGGATTTAACCTCCCTCCTTGTGTGGTGTAAATGAAATAAAGAGGAGACAATGTGGTTTGGCACAAACAAAGGTAAGTGTATTCAGGGTAAAGGTACAGAAAACTGGGAGGAATAGTGGAAAATGCAAACTTAATTAATACAATGAAACAGTGACTGGCTTTGGGAGCTTAAAGTTCAGGCCCATAAACCCTCACTTGGAAACTGGAAAACAATAAATGATGCCCCAACACAGAAACCTTTTCCTACTGTTCAGGTGCAGTGGATACCACGTACAGGGGTGATGTCCAGGAACTTCCACTCTCCGGCAGATTTAGAGCCTTTGAGGAGGAGCACTGGGGAGTCCAGACGACTGTTGGATTTTGTCGCTGGCAAGGAGGCCCTCTGGGATGATGGACACCAGGAATGCAGGATGGCAGGAATGGTGGTGACAGGCCTTCTTTTCCTCAATCTCACTGCAGGACCGATGGTATTCTTCACTCTTCAGCTCTGGAGCACTGTGAAGACCTGACCATGTACGTACTGTCGCTGCGGTGGACAGCCTTGCGCAGGCACTGAACAAGTCCTTATATCACTTTTGTGGTGGGAAAAGTTCTGAGGAGATGGAATGCTGAGGGCTGGTTTTGGTGGAAAAACTGGTTTTGACTGGTTTGAGCCTGTGTCTTGATGATAAACAAGTCCACTCTCAGAGATGCAGTCCAAGGGTCAATAGTTCATATCCTTCATATTGGATCTTATTTTAAAGCCAGTGATTTACTTCATAAACACCTTATTAAACAACTAATTGAACATATTAAACAGTTTATATTTCTTACACCTAACACTAGCCTGATGCAACACAGACCCAGGTCTGGTCCATGCTCCCAAAGCTGCAGATTTTAACCAAAAACTGCTTAGCAGGTCTCCTATCTCCAGCACCCACACACCCATCTCCCAATGGGATCCAAACCCCAAATAAATCCGTTTTACTCTGTATAAAGCTTAAACGGTAAATTTGTAAATTGTTTTCCCTCTATGTCACTGATAGAGAGATATGCACAACTGTTTGCTTCCCCAGGTATTAATCACTTACTCTGGGTTTATTAATAAACAAAAGTGATTTTATGAAGTATAAAAAGTAGGATTTAAATGATTTCAAGTAATAACAGCCAGAACAAAGTAAGTCACAAAGCAAAATGAAACAAAACACGCAAGTCTAAGCCTAATACATTAAGAAACTGATTACAGGTAATATCTCACTCTCAAAGATGTTCCAATAAGCTTCTTTCACAGACTAGGCTCCTTCCTAGTCTGTGCCCAATCCTTTCCCCTGGTACAGTCTTTGTTAGATCCAGCAGACATCTCAGGTGGTAAGCAGGGGTTCTCATGACTGGCTGCCTCTTTTGTCTTGTTCCACTCCTTTTTATAGCTTTGGCACAAGGAGGGAATCTTTTGTCTGTGCTTGTTCCCACCCCCACCTCATCAATGGAAAAGTTCAAGGATCAAGATGGACTCCAGTATCATGTGACATGGTCACATGTCACTGTAATACCCCTAGTCTCCATTCTTCCTGGGTTGGCCCACACGTACACAGGAAGGAGTGCAGGTAAATAAACCATTTACATTTGTCCTAATCAATGGGAGCCATCAAGATTCTAAACCACAATTAATGGCCCACAGTTTGTATAATTACAATAAGAGCTCAGAGTTATATTTCATATTTCTAGCTTTAGATACAAGAATGATACAGGCATACAAATAGGAGGAATATATTCAGTAGGCTATAACCTTTGTTATGATACCTTACAAGAGACCTTTTACATAAAGCATATTCCAGTTACATCATATTCACATTCATAAGCATATTTCTATAAAACACATGGAGTGCGACATCACAAAGCAGAGCTGTGTTCTGTTGTGTAACTGGTAAGATGGGATGTACTGTTCCTTTGGGAACAGGATCTGGGAATTCAGAGAGTATCCTGTGAATCAGGGAGAAGCTTGGAGGACTTGGGGGGTTGGTAGGTGCCTATTGCTAACCTGTAAAGAGAGAGAGCGAGGCCTGGAAAGTGGTGCTTGTGTTGCCAGAGGCTGGAGGTGTTGGGGGACTGACCTTAAGCAGTCACAGACAAAGCTTCCTCAGGCTAAAGGCTGGTTGTGGTGAGGTGCTTCACAGCCCTCTGTACTCCTGGGAAGCACCACAGGCTGCCCTTGTTGTACCTCCTTTTAAATGAGGATAAAGTGCTATAGACAAAATATTTACTGAAGCAACTCTCAGCCTCTTCAGAAGGGTCGACGTAGTTGAGAGCAGCTTCAGAAGCACAGTTTATCCCTCTGGTTCCCAGGCAGTGCAGCTTATAGACTCAGACTTTAAGGGCAAAAGGGACCATCATGATCATCTAGTCTTACCTTCTGTACATTGCAGGCCACAGAACCTCACCCAGCTCCCCTTATCCTTGTCTCTGGGAAGCTATCCACTATATAAAAACCCTGGGAAAGGATATAAATAGGCAATATGTATCCCCACTTTGTCAAACTTGTTCTTTAATACACAACCTTAACAGTGACCTCAAGAGTCACTGGATGGAGGTGGAAGTAAAAGCCTTAAGAGGGAAATGAGTGTTACTGACAGTGTTGTAGGCAATGTGAAGGTGAAAAGGAATACATAAGTCTCTCTTCACCTTTAAAAGGATGGAAGTAAGTAAGATTTTGGGGTGATTGCAGTATGTCCTGATGCAATTCTGCCTGTTGCTAAACGTAGCTTTTGTTTGACAATACACCTATATCTCAATATCAGAAATTCTTTAACTCGAGAATTTCCCCAAATATATTAATCAGAGTGAGATCCAATTCTTTTCTGTTATTGAAGAAGTTGTGCTTTACACTTTTAAATACATACTGAAGTTTTTAAGATTAGTTTTTGAACTATTTAGGTACCAACTCAATTTTTTAAGGGCATAAAAAAAGACTAGGAAACCTTGGATGGCATTATGGCACAGTGGCCAGGCTCTGGAATGGGGCTTGCAGCTACACAAGATGTGGGGTAACATCTCTTTGGCATAGCCGCACCTTCTGCATCACTTGTCCCAATTTCCTATGGCGGACATCCCCATTCTGCAGAATGCAATTGAGACAGGCCCTGTGGATGAATCTCCAGTTGGCAAATGGGGTGAAACTGGCCGCAGGGAGGAGGAAGTGGTTGCTGATGTCTCACTTGCACATCACCTTGAAGGCCTTACCCTGGTCCAGATTCTGTATCAGGTTTTCCATGTACTGTGAATGGATGGCATCCTTCAGGGTCCTCTCTAGCATGGTTCTAGTTCTCAGCACGATGATTGCATGCTCTGTGTTCTTGACCTGTGGCAGCATGACTTCTGGTTCCTGACATTCCTCAGGTCATGTCTATATTTGATAGAATCCTAGAATTGGTTTAAAAACCCCTTAGCTGTTTGATTAATCTGGCTCCACAATCCTTGTAACTGCAAACATGCCATAGCAGAACACAGAATCTGACCCAGTAATCTTATTTATCTAGTACTCTCATCCCACCAAAGCAACCTGGGCTCTGTACAACACAGCAAAAACAAACAGAATAATCTAAAATGGCAATTACAGCCATATGCACACTCTGCTTAAGGAAAATGGATGAAAAAGCCCTGTGCCACCAGTGAGTGCTTTGTTTAGAGACAAAAGTTAATTCACTCAAACTTCTATAGAATGGCTTGATGTTCTACAGTAACTGACTATTGATGAAAACTAGAGTCAGAATTCCATGCAATCATACCTGCAGAAATGTATGGATTTGATTATGTATTAGGTTTCAGTAGGGCTGAATCATGGAAAACTTTAGATTCTTAAATACTGTTGCCACCTACAGAAATATTAACTTTTTTTTAATAACTAGAGTACTATATCACCATCAATTTTACTCTAGTAGTGATATCATATTGTCAATATAAATAATAGACAAGATCAATGTGATGGAATGCTTAATAGTAAACTCAGTGGCATTCTAAATTACTGAATGAGTGGCATTTTAAGTAGGAGTTAGTAAAATATCCTCAATGTCACAAAGAGTGAAACTAACAGTATGTTGTGCTGCATTTTGTATGAAAAGACGAATAGTAAGTTACATAACATGTTGAGGATATTCCTAACTGAACGTATATTAGTGTTTGAAAAAACACAAGGGACAACTTCAGTTAGGATATGTGTAAGGAAGCTACATAATAAAGAGTTGAGGAAGAAAACAGAAACCTGCTAAACCTAAGGCCTGATTCTACAGTTCCTATTCATGTTGAATGGGACAATATACATATGGGTTGTTGAAACTGGTCCTAGTTACTACAAATTAAAAAAAAATCTGGTGCAAAGGATAGGAGTAACTACTCGTACAGTCTCAGCTCAATACTTATGGCACCAAAAATGGGACAATTACAACTGTAAGCAGAGTCAGGATGAGCGCTACCCTGACATCTGGTGGTGAATTGTAGAGAGTGTGGAAAGAATTTTAAGAATTTGCATTGGCATGCCCCCCCCCCACTTAGCATAACCCCACAGCAGCTTGGGATGGAACTGCTTTGTGACAGAAATGACTCAACCTCAGTTGGGTGGTACTTGCTAAATATGGGACATGGGTTCCAAAAACCCATGAATGGAGAGAGGTTGGGGACTGGTGTTTGTACCTGATGGTATGGGCCCCTTTTGAGGGCCTGGAACACCAATTGCACATCCTCCTCTCTCCAATGTTAAAGATTAGAGCTAATTTTTAATTCTATTAGGAGTCTATCTAGAAACTGCTGAGCTGAATTCATGTTGGGCCAATGGTGCACCAGGGCTCCCCTACTAAGAGCTGAAATCACTGAAAGAGCTGAACTGAGATCATGGAGTGCTGTGCTAACTAGTGGGGGAGCCTGAAGACCTATTGTTAAGCGGCTGGCAGAGCACAGCAGTTTGCAGCGTGTTGGAGCAGCCCATGGAACAGTGAGCGGAGTGAAGCGGTTTGCAGGGACAACTGGAGGAGTGGCACAGCTGGTGTGGTGGAGCTGGTCGTGGTGAAGGCTGCAGCAGAACTCCACGGAGAGGCGGAGCAGTTGGCCCTGGCTCATGTAAGGTGCCCCTTAACACCCTGTGTGGACTCCCTCCCCTTTCCACCCAGGCTGGGTGGGGTAAAACTCTGCAGATAAACTCTCGAATTCTGGGGTGGCACTGACCAGAGACTTTTGGGTTGTTGGACTTTGGGGTGATTGGACTTAAGACCCTAAGGGGAAAAGGACATTGCCAAAGTACCTGGGGGTGGGTTTTTTTGTTTGTTTATGGTTTGTGTTATAATCCTGTTTGTGGTGTTTCTCCAGTGGGATGCCGCATTGTTTCCTTCCTTTATCAAAAAGATTTTGCTACACTCAGACTCCGTGCTTGCGAGAGAGGAAGTATTGCCTCCTAGAGGCGCCCAGGGGGGCGTGGTATGTAAGTGTCCCAGGTCACTGGGTGGGGGCTCGAGCCGGTTATGCATGGTGTTATTGAAACGGAACCCCTGAATACTGAACCCAGCCCCTGTTGCTGCCAATTCAGAGGGGCAGAAGGGTTACACAACAATAATTTTCAGACATAAAATCTTTGCTTTTTAGTATTCCACTCCTATAAAGCCAATAAAGGAACTTGTATAAATAAAACAATTTAATTGCCTACAAACAATATTGGACCAAATCTTGCTCTCTTATACAGCAGTATAACCCCCATTAAATGTAATGGGTTGTAGCAGTGTAAATGAGCAGGGTTTGACCCAATGAATTCTGGAAAGCAGTGTTTATAAAATTACATACTGCATAATTTTAAAAAGCCACCATTGGCCGCACAGCTCAAACAAAAGCACTGAGAGCTTCTCTAAGAAACATTGCTTTAAAAAAATTCCCATGTTTGATGGGATATAAGGGAATAATTAAAGAAATAGTGGTAAATGTGATGGAACACCAAACCAGTCTGAAGCCCAGTGTCCACTCTGTAAATATGGAAATCTGACTGAAAAAGACTCAGCAATCCCTTATCTATTGCTGAAATGTTAATTCTCCATAATGTGAAATGATTTTGCATTTACAAGAGACAAGGTGGTTGAGATAATACCTTTTATTGGACCAACTTCTGTTGGTGAGCTCAAAAGCTTGTCTCTCACCAGCAGAAACTGGTCCAATAAAAGATCTCTCACCCACCTTGTCTCTCTAATATCCTGGGACTAGCATAGGTGCAGCTACTCTGCATTTGCAAAGCAAATGACATAAAAGGTATTTTTAATACCTCTACCTCTAGGGTTCTAGGAAGCATGTTAGTATCTAGCTTGTGGCATTTTACAACATGGTCTGCTGTTTAAATATAAGTTAGAAGCTGGGGTCAAATTATAATATGTGAAGTTATGAGTCTGCAGATAATTGTACCCATAGTGAACTGCATGTTCAGCCTTACTAGTCAGACATTTAATTATCCGATATGCAGACATAAAAGCATAATATTTGCACCCAGAATATGCTGTGGACACACAATCATGAGTATGGTATTGCATACAAAGAATATGTGGCTACTTCAGAAAAGTGTGTGGTGGAACCACTGCCTTTCACTTCAAAGATTTAAGAATATACCCCTGAATCTATAAGTAAGTAATGGTTCTCCCTAAGTACCTGCTGATCTTCAGTTCAAGCACTGTTGTGCTAGTTAAACTCCACAGCGTTTTTAGTAGGTTGTTCAAATTTAATTTCTTTACCATCTTTGCTCTTTATCAGTGTTCAATAATGCTGCCAATTGTAGAAGTGTAATATTTTTGCAGGTGTATAGTATCTTTCAGCTGAAGAGCTCAGAGCGCTTTACAAAGATACTTAGTGCTATTGCTTCCTCAACTGATGGCAGCAGGAATGGCCACAGGCCACTACTCCCATGATATGCATCTGCATGGATCAGTAGATCCATGTAGCTAAACAGGTCTATTGTTTGTGCCTATGGCCTGACTTCATTATGCTCTTGTGCAAAGGGGTTCCGTAGCACTCAGTGGGCTCCAGAGTCTGCCTGTGTGGTCCTTCGTGCATTACATCCCAACTTGTACGCTAGGACTGTGGAAGGTCATCTACATGATGGACCTGCTGTGGCCCACAGGACTTCACACTTATTGGGCAAGCTATACAAATACAGACTTAGAATATATAGTCTTTTTATGACTGTGGAACTCTCCTGGTTTTCAAGTCTCCAGGGATTTGCTCAGCCCTAATATTCATTTACTCCTCCAGCCATTCCTTTCACCTTTCTAGCTGTAACTTCTCTTTCTATTGTAGAAAGGAGGATCTATTTGATAGAGCATGGGATTCAAGAGACCTGGGTCCAATTACTGGCTTAGACTCCGTTAGTAATGGTGGGCAAGTCATTTAATCAACTATGCCTCAATTTCCAGAGTTGTAAATGGGGATAACACTACTCCCCTACCTCATAAGGATACTATGAGGATAAAATCTTTTAATGATTGTGAAGCACTGAGATTACTATAAGGGCTGTATAAGTATCTCGATTTCTGTTTCTTCACCATTGGGGTTCACTGACATCTTTGCTGTCCCATTTCTCAGAAAGTCTCTCTCTTAGTAGCAGCCACTTTCTTTTCCATTCTTTCTTCAAAGGCTTCATTTTGGCACTAGCAGTTTAGTCCTTTGTGTGCCAAACGGTATATGAAGCAAGGACTTAATAAGGTGAAATTCAGTCCTGTACAGAAGGTTGACAGAGGCATGTGATCCTGTGCACCACTTACGTCCCACTGAAGCCTTCAAAAATGATTTCAGTAGAATTTAAATGGTGCTTTGGTCTTGTGTGAGCTTTCTGTGCAGGACTGAATTTTACACATTGTGCATGTCCATATAGGACCCACAGTGCTGAACACTCATAGATACCAGTTGTCTAGACCTTAAACAATAATTTAAAACTAGTTATTTCTTATTTGTTTTAAAGAAAGCTTTATTGGTAGGATTATATCTTGCTTCATGTTTCTTAACTCTTCTGCATGCCTGAATAAAAATAAGTCACTCTTGAGCTTTGATTTAACAGTTACACATTAGAAATTGAAACGTGAAACATGCCCATGTTTTGCAAAAATAATTCTGCTGAAATTTGCTCCGTGCTTATGCTGTCTTCAGTGCTATAAACATTATTTCTTCTTTGTCTATGTAAATTCTGCAGTGATTTATTTTCTTTCTTCTGTGCATTTTGCACTCATTTTCATATGTCTGTCATCAGAGCATTAAAAAATCATAAAAAAACCCCCTTTGTGCTATAAAAGTCCTGACAGCACAGTTTCAGCTTCCTTTATTTTTTCCTTTCTCATTCAATTCACAGTCAATGTTTGGAAACATCAAAGTCTGTAGACTATGGTTCATTTTTTTTCTAGATCTTTTATTTAGCATGCGTTTCTAATAACTACTTGATAGCCAAAAAACAAACACACAAAAGGTATCAAGTTCCTTTTTTGAGTTTGCAAAGAACAATAAGATGTTGAATTGTTGTCTTCAAGATTTCTCATAATGAGAAGCTTGCAAATGACTTACATCATTCTTAGACTTGATCGATCATATAACTACTAGTTAAAATTATATTGTATACACAGATTAGATAAGGAATAATACAATGTTGTGTTTTTAATTGATTGGTTAGCTAGTTTTGCTGACATCATTCCCATGATTACATTCAGTAGCTCCAGTTTACATTCAGTAGATCCACAATGTTCTTGAATTCCCTTTTTCAAGGGTACAGTGATTAGGGTACAGTTTCATGATCCAAGTTAGGAGCAGGTATGCAGAGTCTCCCAAATAAGTTTGCATAGATGCACCATACAGAAGAATATTGTTTCTGGGGAATTAAGACCCTTCTTTCCCCTTCAAGTGCAATCCTGATCTCTTCAACACCTTGACATCATGAACCTTTTCCAGTGTTTCGCACATTTGTATTCATGCATCTCCCTTCTGTGCTCCATCTAGCCTTGCAGAACAAGTGAAAGTAAACTTTTAAGTTCACACACTCGCGTGCCTCTTTTGGTGGACAAAGTATTGGTATATGGGTGCCATCCATAGCCAGTGCACAGTTGAGAAACCCTATTCTTTCGAATCCAATTACTTCTGGAACTTATGGCAACCACCTGTGATTACATCAGTGTTAATTGCCCCACAAACCTGCCACCATAACCCTGACTAGACTCTTTCCAAATGAAAGCAGCTTTCAACTGACCTTTAGCTGTCTAGTGTTGCCAGCTTCCATAGAACAATAGCAACCCACTTCTGAACTGCTTTGGCTTCCCTGGATCAAGTGTTCTGGTGCTGCAAGTTTGGTGCAAGCTCCTTATACAGCTCCATGAAAGTGTTTCCTTGCTCTGAAGTCACTGCTAATCATCAAAGTCTTTCAAAATGATGTGATCTCACCACATTGTGCTGGTTTTCCTGCACCAGAAGGGATGGTCCACCTGTAGGCATACCATAGCAACACCAGCATTTACCATGTCTGTACCATGTGATCTGAATGGTCATTGATCTTCAGGATCAGACATGTTTGATTGTCAGAAAATTCTGTCCAAGTTCTATCCAGCATATTGATGATAGTTATCCAATGGAGTAAGCAATCTGCTCCCGCAAACAGGAGCAGGAGCAAAACTAGATAATCATCCCATTGCTCCATGTCTTCAGCCAAGTTCGTGGGGAGCAACAGGATCAGGAACTGCCATTGGCAAACGTGAAAGTGGTGGACAGCACCAATAACACACAGCAAAGAGGTTCTACAATGTCTCCCTGTCTGCACAGAACTCTGAGATGCATCCCTGAAATGGTAGTACTAACATCACTTAATAGCACCAGTGTATACATGGGTATATGCATGTACATGGCATTATACCCATGTCTAGCACAGCATAATATGAACACTTTGTGCAAGAATGTGGAGCATGCACATGGTCCAGTATTTGAGTATATGTATCAGTAAAGACAGTCTTATAGAATATTCCCTTATCAAGCACATAAAATATTAGTTAAAGCCTGTACATTGGGAAGCAAGTTGTGCTCCTCTGCCCTGTTACAGTATTCTATATTTATAATGGGGCAGACAAAAATACGACATCTGCACACCCCAAAGCTTTGGGGTGTTTGACATCTAGTTCTGAACTTTGTGACTTAAGCCAACCAAGCTAATGACAAAAAAAAATTGTACCATGTGTTAGTAATGTGGCACTTTTTAGGCTTAGAGAATAGGTGAGAAATGCACTTACAAAACAAGAGTCCCCCACAACTTCCATTTGTCTTAAGTTTTATTGCTAGACATTACATTCCAGTTATAAGACGTTTTGTCATCTGCAATTTATTATGGGCTAGATTTTGGGTTGGACTACATGCCCATACAAGAGCATAATCACTAAAGAATTCTCATAGTTCCACACAGTCTTCTCCTACCTTGGGTCAGGCAAGTGGGGCAGCACCCCCACCCCACCAAGCAGGTGGGTGGGGAGAACATGAAGCTCTGGCTTTTCCCCAGAAAATGTTGGGACCAGCAGAGCTATTTTTTTGCTGCTGATATGAACCAAGAACAATTTACTACCCTCCTCGAGCAAGTGGGGCAGGGAAGGAATTGTGTCCCTCTGCGCCTGGTACTAGCACATGTAGAATTTCATGATGGTGCCCACTAACTGTCTTTTAGGTGTCACTGTGAACAATGGTGACTCCCATGACTAACTCTCCCCATCCCCCATTGGTCTTGGAACTCTCCCCCAGGATCATTACTGGAATCAGGGTAGCATCCTCTGGAGGATACTACTCCCCAGACCTATAAGTCTTCCTAATGTAATGTTATTTGATGTGAATTGTGTGTTAGTAAAGTTAATTATGCAGTATGTTTTGAAGAATGTTTCCTTATACAGTGGAAATGTCAGTCTCATTAACAGTCATTTCCTGTCGGTAAACAGGAGAAACTTTGAATGAATGCTAATTTTTGCTTAGATTTGTGCAGATGCATACAAATCTTTCATAAATGTTTTGTTTATTTGTATCTGAGTCATTAGAATGATCTTTCTTTTCCCTTTCCATGTTTTCTTATCCTGGATCCAATCCACAAGAGAGACTGAAGCTCTAATTTAAGGCGTTGAGTGGGTCAACTGGACTTTCTGCTTCCCACAAGATTGAAGCAGGATGGACTCCAGTTCATGTAAAAACTGGTCTATCTGCTAATTAATCTATATCCCAGAAAAGGAATCTAAGCAGCCTGAAAGTGCATGTTAGTGATGTTAGTCCTCAATTTCACCAGAAATCTGATCCTAAGCTACCTTCTTCAGTCCAATGTCACATCGTTGAATTAGACTTGGAAGAAGTGTGAATGCAATTCCTTACTGAAATTTTGGTACTTCATTAAAGGAATGAAAATGTGCATATTTTGAATCATCACTGAATGGGGGTGTTTCTGGTGGAGTTCTGCAAGGATCTGTTCTACGCCTGATGCTATTCAATATTTTCATAAACAATCAAATATATTCAAAATAACTCCTGATTTTAAAAAAGAAATGTGGATGACACAGACTGGTGGAGTGGAAAGTAACGGTGAGGGTAGAGCAGTCATACTGACCCTGATTGCTTGGTAAACTAGGCCCACTCAAATGAGTTTTCACACACCACTTTGCATTTAGCCATATCTAGGATTAAAAAATGCAGGCCATACTTACAGAATGGTGGACTGTATCCTGCAACGTAGTGACTTTGCAAAGTATATAATGATCATAGTGGACAAGCAACTCAACATGAGCTCCTCGCCTGATGTGGTGGCAAAAAAGGCTAATGTGATCCTTGGATCTATAAAAAGGAAAAGTAGTTATAGGAATAGGAAGGGGATTTTTACCACGATGTATGGCACTGGTTAAACTGATGTTTGATACTCCATCCAGGGGTCCATATTTTAAGAAGGATGTTGAAAAACTGGAGAAGGTGCAGAGAAGAGCCACACCAATACTTTACAGTAAGACAAGGAGCTCAGTCTGTTTTGGTTTGTTACACAGATCAGACAACATAATCTAATAGTCCCTTTTGGCCTTAAAATCTATGAATATTTTTGCCTTAAACGTCTTGCTAAAGGCAGTAAACTCCTTGTGAACTGTCACACAGAGGGATTTGAAGTTTGCCATATATTGTGCTGACAGCCTGTTCCTATCAGATAGGCCGTGTTATTAATCAATAGGTGACAGGAGTAGTTTCAAGTAGCTCTATTCAAAGCTCTGCCTGTTGAATAATGTTGGGCAAGCCACTTCCTATCTCTGTGCCTTTTTTTTTTTAAGTGCAAAATGGGGATATTTACCTCCTTTGTAGCCATAAATTTCAAATTATGCTGAAAAGTGCTAATGTATATAATCAGAGGTGTAAACTAATACAGTCTGCTTTGCAAGACTCAGTTTCTAAGTCACTATTGGAAAGCAACTCCAAAACAGAAAAATTGATCATGTCACCCTCCCCTCCCTACCACAAGCCCAGGAGCCCTTACAGTCTCCCCACCCTCTTCCCAGGACTCTCTTCCCTCAGAGAATCATCCTGCTGCTTCTTACTCCTCCCTGCTGGCAAGTCTCTTCTATCTCATTCCCTGGAAACTTGGAGGGAGCCCCTGCCTCCCCCATTGTGCTCCTTACTTTACCCTCCCTGCATTGCCCTCGGGTGATGGGTACATCTTGCTTCTTGGCCAGGCCCCGGCATTGACAGAAGCCACTGTGGTTTCTGGAGCCTGCAGGTGAGGGCCCAGCATGCTGGACACAAACAGAGCAGGACCCCAGTGCTGGCCAGGCCACAGCATGCTCCCAGACATAATGTGGGTGACTAGTGGTTACAATTGCTTTGTGTCGCCACATGCACACAGGAAAACCGTCCGATATAATACATCTTTTGACCTTCAAACTGCCGGACTGGTCAAAAACCAGCTGGGTGGCAACTGTATGACTTCTTTCACAAACTGTGTCCCAAAAATCTTTACGCTGCGTGACAAAGTTCCTCCACTACCTTAGTGGATCCTGTGCTTATTGGTGGATTTGTTCACCTCAGTGATCTTCCCCTCTTGTGGAACCCACAGTCTGGGTTGGCTCCTCCTGTGTCTGATCAGGAGTTGGGAGGTTTGGGGGGAACCCGGGCCCGCCCTCTACTCCGGCTTCCAGCCTAGGGCCCTGTGGATCGCAGCTGTCTATAGTGCCTCCTGTACCAGCTGCATGACAGCTACAACTCCCTGGGCTACTTCCCCATGGCCTCCTCCAAACACCTTCTTTATCCTCACCACAGGACCTTCCTCCTGGTGTCTGATAACGCTTGTCCTCCTCAATCCTCCAGCAGTACACTCTCTCGCTCTCAGCTCCTTGCCTTCTTGCTCCCAGCTCCTCACACACGCTTCTTCTCCTCTGGCTCCTGCCTGCCTGACTGGAGTGAGCTCCTTTTTAAACCCAGGTGCCCTGATTAGCCTGCCTTGATTGGCTGCAGCTGTTCTAATTAAAGTAGCTATCTTAATTGGCCCCAGGTGCCTTGATTAACCTGGAGCAACTGCCATTTGGTTACTAGGGATTTGTTTAGCCTGGGGCTAACATACCTGTTTCTCAGTACTTTACTGTAGCCATCTGGCCATGCCCCATCACATATCCCCCCCTCTGCTCAACACCATAGGGGTGGGCAACTTGGGATGCCAGGCAATGTGCTAGTGAAAGACCATCAGCATTGCTGTGGTGGCATCCAGCCCTGTGCTGTATGCGGAACTGGAATGGTTGGAGGGATAAGAACCACTTGGTGACCCTTGCATTCTTTTCCTTATTTCTCTGCATCCACTGAAGGGGTGCATGGTCTGTCACAAGAGTAAATCGCCGGCCTAAGAGGTAATAACGCAGTGTCTCCATGGCCCATTTGACAGCAAGGCATTCTCTCTCGACTACTGCATACTTCTGTTCTCTTGGGAGCAGCTTTCTGCATAGGCAGAGGATTGGGTGTTCTTCTTCTCCAATCATTTGTGACAGAACCGCCCCCAACCCCACCTCGGAAGCATCTGTTTGCAAAATAAATTCCTTGGTAAAGTCCGGGGCTATGAGGATGGGGTCATTACAGAGAGCTGTTCGAAGGTCTATGAATGCCCTCTCTGCTGTGTCGGTCCACTTCACCATGTCTGGACCTTGGGCCTTCACCAGTTCCGTTAGAGGACTTGCCCTACTGGCGAAGTGGGGAATAAAATATCGGTAGTAGCCTACCACACCCAGGAACGCACGGACTTGCTTCTTTCGGGTAGGCCGGGGACAGTTTTGAATCGCCTCTAGCTTATTAGTTTGGGGCCTCACTATACCCCGTCCTACAATATATCCCAGGTACTTAGCCTCTGCTAGTCCTATAGCGCGTTTAGCGGGATTAGCGGTGAGGCCAGTCCGCCTTAAGGTGTGTAGTACGGCCTCAACTTTCTCCAAGTGGGTTCCCCAGTCTGGAGTATGGATGATGATATCATCTAGGTATGCGGCTGCATAACTAGTATGGGGGCGCAGCAGCTTATCCATGAGGCGCTGGAATGTAGCTGGGGCCCCATGTAGCCCAAAAGGGAGGACTGTGTACTGGAATAGCCCGTCCGGGGTGGAGAATACTGTCTTTTCTTTAGCTTCTTTGGTCAGGGGAATCTGCCAATACCCTTTTGTCAGATCCAGTGTAGTCAAGAATTGGGCACTACCCAACCGGTCAACCAGTTCGTCGATGCGTGGTATGGGGTACGCATCGAATTGGGATACTTCATTCAGTCGGCAAAAGTCATTACAGAATCTCATGGTACCGTCAGGTTTAGGCACTAGAACTATTGAACTGCACCACTGACTGTAGGATTCTTCAATAACGCCTAATTCTAACATTTTCTTTACTTCAGCCTTGATTTCCTCTCTTTTGGCTGCTGGGATTCGGTAGGGTCTCAGTGTTACCTTGGCTCCAGGGATCGTGCGGATATGGTGATAGGTCTCAGTCGTCCACCCCAGTTTTGTAGAGAACACATCTCGATTGCGATTAATCATGTCGGCTGCCTCAACCTTTTGATTTGGCATCAAGTAGAGTGATATCCTCACTTGCTCGTGTAAGTTATCCTTCTGGGGAAGGGTCTCCTGGGTGACTAAGCATGCCTCTCGATCATGCCAAGGTTTTAGAAGATTGATGTGGTAAATTTGCTCAGGTTTCCTGCAGCCTGGCTGCTGCACCTTATAGTTTACCTCTCCCACAGCTTCAATCACTTCGTAGGGTCCCTGCCACTGGGCCAACAGCTTGCTTTCTGCTGTGGGCACCAGGACCATTACTCGATCCCCTGGTTGGAACCGTCGAAGCTTTGCTTGGTGGTTATAATGGGTTCGTTGGGTCTCCTGTGCTTTCTCCAAGTGTTCCCATACAATGGGTGTAACTCGAGCTATCCGATCCCTCATCTGTAGTACATGCTCAACTATGTTCCTTCTGGGATTTGGCTCCTTTTCCCAGGCTTCTCTGGCTATATCCAATATGCCCCAGGGATGGCGCCCATATAGTAGTTCAAATGGAGAGAAACCTGTAGAGGCTTGTGGGACTTCCTGGATGGCAAACACGAGGTAAGGCAATAAGGTATCCCAGTCTTTCCCATCCCGGCTCACCACTTTCCTGATCATGGCCTTGAGGGTCCTATTGAACCTTTCCACAAGGCCGTCTGTTTGTGGTGGTATACAGAGGTCCATAGGGCTTGTACATGGAGCAATGAACAGAGATCTTTCATCAACTTGGACACGAAAGGTGTCCCTTGATCAGTCAGTATCTCCTTGGGTAGCCCAACCCGGGAAAAGATCTGTAGTAGCTCCTTACCTATTGTCTTGGAGGCTGTGTTACGTAGGGGAACGGCTTCTGGGTACCGGGTTGCATAGTCTAGTACAACCAGAACATGTTGTTGGCCCCGAGCTGTCTTCTCTTGGGTCCCAATCAGATCCATGGCTATGCGTTCAAATGGTACCTCTATTATTGGAAGAGGTATCAAAGGAGCCCGCAAGTGTGGGCGAGGGCTATGTAGCTGACACTCTGGACAAGAGGTGCAGTATCGCCTGACATCTTCATGTACTCCTGGCCAGAAGAACCTCCGCAGGATCCTGGCCTGGGTTTTCTCTACCCCTAGGTGTCCTCCAAACAGGTGACTGTGGGCGAGGCTCAATATGGCTTTTTGATGTTTTTGTGGCACCAGAAGTTGATGTGTCTCCTGCTCCTGCATTTGCACCATACGGTACAGGAGATCTTTCTTCACTATAAAGTAGGGTCCTGGACCCCAGACCTTCCCCTCCACTGGTGTCCCATCTATCTCAGCCACCTCTTTCCTGACATTATCATATCTAGGGTCCTCTGCGTGGTCCCTCCCGAAAGTCTCTCTCCCAGGACTAACCTGCCTGAGCTCCCAGGGGCCAGCTTCTGTTTCTTCCAACGGCTCATCACCATCATGGCTGGGGCCAGCCTCCGGCTCACCTTCCGTGTTGGTAGTTTCTCTGATGGCTGCTTGTGTCCATCCGCCTACTAGCGCGGTCTTCTGGCCCTGGGTCAGGATCCGGGTTCCCAAGGCCTTCGCGGCCTTCCTTTCTTTTTTTGTCTTCCGGGCCTTTTGGGGGACTGAGAATAGATTCTGAGAAAACTCTGAAAACATTGGGGGTTGACATTCCCCCAACGATGAGTCACTGCCAACAGGGTCCTCATCTCCCTCCAGCCTCTCTGGGGGGAGTAAATTATCAAACCCTGGATAGTCCCTCCCAATGACTACAGGATATGGGAGTTTAGGAACTACGCCCACTGTCACCTCAATGGGGTTCCCCTGAACCTTTGTCTCCACTAGGATGGTGGGGTAATGACTCATGGCCCCATGCACGCATGTCACTGCTACGCGTTTGGCTTGTAGCAGCTGGCTACTTTTTACCAGCTTACCCGATATAAGGGTGATAGCACGCCCTGAGTTCACAAGCGCTGTAGTCTCTACTCCATTTATCTTCACCGGCCTGGTGTAGTTATGCGGGGCTAATGTGACGCCCGCAAGGTGGATAAGGGAGCATGGGACTTGCCAATCCCCCAAGTTGCATTGCATAGGCTCCTCGGTGCTGGGACACTGTGCTGCTATGTATCCCCACTCCCCACATGCATAACATCTATAATTGTTTCTAATCATTCCCCTATCATGTGGGTTAGGGGGTTTAGTCTCAGGCCATTCCCTTCCTTCTGGGGTCTCTGCTGGTTTTCAGCCCCCCTCTTCCTCCACCTAGGACTCCCCAGGGGTTTGGCTGTCCCACCTTCCAGGGCTGGGGTTGGGTGTTTGCTACGAAAGGGGCTTTCCTTGCGTAGTCGGGTCAATTCCCTGGCTGTCATGCGTCTTTCTACCAGCGTGATCATCTCATCATAGGTGGACGGATCGTTCTGGCCTACCCATTTGCAGAGATCTGGTGGCAGTGCCCTCATGCACCGGTCGATGACCAGAACCTCTAGTATCTCTTCCGGACTCCGGGACTCTGTTTGCAACCACTTTCGTGCAAGATGGATGAGGTCATACAGTTGGGACCGCGGGGTTTTGTCTTCCTGGTACCTCCACTCGTGATACCGCTGGGCCCGCACTGCGGTCTTTACCCCAGATCTGGCCAGAATCTCTGCTTTCAGCTGGGGATAGTCTGCTGCAGCCTCTTCAAGCAGATCATGGTAGGCCTTCTGGGCCTCCCCACACAGGAATGGGGCAAGGATGCCAGACCACTGATCTCTAGACCAGGCCTCCCGTAGGGCTGTCCTCTCAAAGGCCAGAAGGTATGCCTCTACATCATCCTCCCGCGTCATTTTCTGCAGCCAATGGCTGGCCCGCATGAGCCGCATCCCATCATGGACACGGTTCAGCTCTGTAAGGGTCTTTACCTGGTTTACCAGTTCCCGCAACATAGTTCGGTCTTGAGAAACCTGGTCCATCAGCAGGCGATTAGTTTCTTGCTGCAGCCGTACTGCCTCCTGTTGGGTGGCTGCCTGGACACAGGTAAACTCCTGCTGCGCTGCTGTGGCTTGTATCAGTGCCCGCACTACGTCATCCATTGTGGTGAAAAGAAAATAAACCCTCTCCTTTTTTTTTACCCACCGCGCTGTGCACACCAAAGAATCCCACTCCTGACACCAGTTGTGACAAAGTTCCTCCACTACCTTAGTGGGTCCTGCGCTTATTGGCGGATTTGTTCACCTCAGTGATCTTCCCCTCTTGTGGAACCCACAGTCTGGGTCAGCTCCTCCTGTGTCTGATCAGGAGTTGGGAGGTTTGGGGGGAACCCGGGCCCGCCCTCTACTCCGGGTTCCAGCCCAGGGCCCTGTGGATTGCAGCTGTCTATAGTGCCTCCTGTACCAGCTGCAACTCCCTGGGCTACTTCCCCATGGCCTCCTCCAAACACCTTCTTTATCCTCACCACAGGACCTTCCTCCTGGTGTCTGATAACGCTTGTCCTCCTCAATCCTCCAGCAGTACACTCTCTCGCTCTCAGCTCCTTGCCTTCTTGTTCCCAGCTCCTCACACACGCTCCTTCTCCTCTGGCTCCTCCCTGCCTGACTGGAGTGAGCTCTTTTTTAAACCCAGGTGCCCCGATTAGCCTGCCTTGATTGGCTGCAGGTGTTCTAATTAAAGTAGCTATCTCTACTGCCTTCTAGAAAGATCTTAATTGGCCCCAGGTGCCTTGATTAACCTGGAGCAACTGCCATTTGGTTACCAGGGTACTAGGGATTTGTTTAGCCTGGGGCTAACATACCTGTTTCTCAGTACTTTACTGTAGCCATCTGGCCATGCCCCATCACCATTGTTAAATGATACACTTACAGTTCTCCAGTCATTCTGGTGAAGATAAATTGACATGACATGACATGTCTACAACTGCCAATAGGCTGAGTGTTAACAAAATTAAACTAAGAAGTGTTGGCCAGTGAGACAGCTGTATCTAGTAATGTCTTTAAAACCTAAACATTCCCAATTAATGCCTGATGGTTATTTTTTAAATCTAAGCACTTCTAAAATACTAAGGCCCTGTAAAACTGTAAGAAAAATTAAAATGTGTGTTTTTGTGAAAGATTAGCAAGAAATGTGAGTGTAAAGGAGAGGAACACTTGGGGGAGCCAAACTAACTTTCTTTTTCTGTATCCTGATCAAATTTGCAATTCTATAAAAGGTTTGGATTTAATGAGAGCCTCTTGTTGAGGGTCCTTATCAGGCCTTTGAGATCCCTAATAGAGGAAAATTGTCTTACCTGTTCATTTCTTTCTTGAGTGGTAATCCTCAAAGATGGGTGGTCTGCAAACTGAAAATGAGGCTGATCCTCCAACCCTATTAATGATGCTTTTGAGTCATCTGTCCAGATTAATTCTGCCAAAGTTTAGTAATGGAAAATGGGGGAATCTTCACTAGAATATAACAGTGAAATAAAACATCAAAGAGCATAACTCCTATTATGAGCAGGAATAAAGACAAACAATATTGTGTGTGAGCTACTAGAACTCAGTTTGGCTATAAATAGAAAGATAATGGGGGGAAATTAAATTTTAAAATATTCCCACAGCAAAATTATACATTCCTATGGGTGGGATCAGCCAGCCAGCCATACTTTCATCAGAGAAAAGAAATAAACAAAGGACAGTATTTCTTTTTTTCCTGAATGCATGGCTGGGAGCCCAAAGTGACAGTACAGGTCAGATCTTCAGCTGGTGTAAATGAGCGTAGCTCCACAGACTTTATTGGAGCTACACATTCACGTCAGCTGAGGATCCAGCTGCATGTGTTTAGCTGATATTTTAAGGCAGGAGGGAGAAATTTGAGAACTTTTAAAAACATTATTTAGCTGTGTCAGGCCTCTGTGAAATCAGTTGGAATGATGGGTTAAAAGATAGCAACACACTTGAACAGTGATGTCATTAGTAAACAGCAGGGGATATTCCATGTACATGGATATATTTCATTCTGCATATTGTGTGTAATTGAAATGATTTTTTATCAGACAAAAGGCAAATGTATGGCAACAGGACTATGAAAGAATCAATATATGCTTGCTTTGATTTGGTTATTTTGGTGCAAGATTCCCATTAATTTAAAAATGTGTTGTCTTAAGGATAACAGTGCAGGAAACCATTGAGTTCACAATCACAACATAGTTTAGTTTCACTGTCTCATGTGAAGAGCTGCTAGTGACAACGCAATAGTTTGTGGGGTAAAACTCACAAAGGGAAATCCAGCATAAGGAATCTTGTTTTTCCATAATCTGAAGGGGAGTCAGAAGGAGATTTTCTTACACTAAAACCTGAAAAAATGAGGATGCTTGGATGAAAGGTAAGTAAAAGTATTTGGGATGATTTTTGAATTTGTTAATTCCTTTCTAATGATGTCAACATAATGTAAGTTAAATGTATTTTTGGAATTTAAATTACACTAATACTGACATTTAATATCAACATATGTAAGTTACATATATTTTTGTGCGTGTGTCTATAAAAATAATAGATCCAGGCACCTAATTTTGAACAGAACTACAATTTAGAAGGCAGTTAGCAACATTGTATATATAGCAGTATTATGCTGAATTCATTCTGTCATTAGAATAGTTTAAAGACAGGGAAAGTTTATTCTTTATTCTTACACCATTAATTTATCATTTGATATTTTACCACATAAATTATACTATATTATTATTCTTTCTTACAGTTTACTTGTGTCACAAAGGTAAGTTAAAACTATATCCACTCTTCCATTATTAAAATGTTCTTGAGTTGCTGTTCTCTACCTGGCTATAATTAATATTGATATTCTACCCACATTTAATTTTTTTTTACCGTGCTGTAGAATAGAACAATTTAAACTCAGTAAATCAAAGCAAGTTACAAACCAGCAGATTAAAGGTACAGAGATCATGTCCCAGATCCTCAAGGGTTTTATGTGCCTAACTCCCTTTGAATCAATGGGAGTGAGGTGCCTGAATACCTTTTGAAGATCTGGGCATATGTGCATATCAGTATACTTAAGATAGCATCTGGGATCAGTGTCACCTTAGTTTCCCAGTGAACAGTGTGTTCCAAAGTTGTGTATAAACTATTCCTGAAAGGAAAAATAGCTAGCACATATGTATTGTCACTGTACTACAGGTATTTCATAAAGCATATTGTAACATGCTTTGGAATACCTGAAGTTTTGGATTTATCCTTTTTATTGGCTTTCTGCATCATAGTTGATAACAGTATGAGGCACCGGGAGCCCAATTTTCTAAATAAGGCATCCTATTATTCCCAGATCTTGCAATCATATTGGCACTTTGGTGCCGAAAGTAAATAATTAGGTTCCTTGAGCAGCCAAGTTGAAAATCAAGCCCACAGTATGTAACTATATATCAGAGATGTAACATTTATCAAGGGCCATTACATCAAGTAATAAAAACCTATACTCTCACAGTTCATAATGATGATATTAATGTTTACAGGTTCTGAGAATTAAATAGTTCTCTCATAAGAAGCCTTCAAATAAGAAGGCGGCGGTGGAGGAAGGGACTTTCAGGAAACTGGGGTAATATGTATTCAAAAGAGTTTCTAACGGAGACTCCTCACCCGTGTAAAGCTACTCTTGTATATTAGTGTTTGCAGAATTGGGGCCTGCAGTTCTTGGCAGATCAAGAGATATAATTATTGCAGAATCTCAAATGTGAACTGGAAGACAAAGATCTAGTATAACAAGTTCTTTTTAATCAATAAAATACTGCTCTATGTAGATGCTAACATTTTTCAGTAGTTCAAAATCTCAATAAAATCGTATAAACTTCAAATTTGAAAATGACTAAGTGCTGATAGATGTCTGCTAAATGTCAGGTAAACAGAGCGTATGCTGTCTGCCACTAAACGATATCACAGGTAACCACAGGAGAATGAATAATTTCAACAGTAGGTGGCATGGTGTTGAAGAAAATTAAACCTTTAGTGTGAAATCCTGGCCCTATAGAAATCACGGGCAAAATTTCCCCATTTTCCCCATTCAGCTGGTCCAAGATTGGTGTTTTTGGGGGTTATTTTAGATTAATCCTTGACATAATATGCTGACAGGGGGGACAGATAGCTCAGTGGTTTGAGCATTGGCCCCCCCTAAACCTAGGGTTGTGAGTTCAATCCTTGAGGGGGCCACTCTGGGATCTAGGGCAAAAATCAGTACTTGGTCGTGCTAGTGGAGGAAGAAGGGCTGGACTTGATGACCTTTCAAGGTCCATTCCAGTTTTAGGAGATACAATATCTCCATTAATTTATTTTATTATATTATGGGAGATAAAAATTAAGTAGGGTATCTGTTTGACAAATACAATGTGTAGCCTTTAATATTTGGATAGTTAACTGATTATGGTTTTATAGTCCCATACTACTCACATGCTTAAAATTTGGTCCCAGTTCAGGAAGGTACTTGTGCCTAAGTCCTTTTGAGGACAGAACTAGATGTGAGTACTGAAATCTGTTCTTACTAAAGTAACGCCTGATTTATAATGAGAGCAGATGTTTGTCCCCCAGGATTACTTTCAACTTGCATTGTTTAGGATTTTAAGGACTTCATTGTATTTATAAAGGTGCACCATTTTTCATTTTATCTACTCATTGAAGAGTGTAAGTAAATGCACAAGGGCAAGAAAATTTTACTTGCGGAGTTGAGAGCCTGTCACTGCTTTTTAGTAATTTTTTTATTAAAAAGTTATGCACAACAAAACTTTACAGCTTGTCTCTTGATATGTTCACAACATTTTTAATCTGGGAAAACATCTTGCAAGAAGCCATACACACAGTCCTTACTTTGGCCTTTTAATTAGAGCAGCCTTCCTATTGCTGGTTGTTTCACAAAGATATAAGGTGGTTCTTGCAGTAGGCTGATTGCCAACTACTGTAACTTATTTTGACAGGTGTATCCCAAAAGGTTGCTGAATGAAATATTGACAAGTCTTAAGTTTGCTTCTAAGGAACTTTTTATACACTGAGAAGAAGAAAAAAGTGAGTGGATGAAGAAAACCAAGCAAAATGCAGTGCAGGGATTGAAAAATTAAGAATAAGCTTCACAACTAGAAGAAGTCCATCTCCGATACTTTTTGATGCATATGCAATGTCTCTGACCAAGATCTGTTCTGTATTCAAGGTAGATTGTGTCTTTAATGCCACAGCCCCCAGTAGGGATTGTGTTTAGATGTATTGCTGCAGCAGAAACATCCAGAAACGTACTTTTGAGAGGCAAAATTTCTGCTGGGGCTTCTTTCTGATCATGGGGGAGGTACTACACCAGCCAAAGTGAGGGATTGCTGTTGTCAGCACCTACTCAAATGAGAGGAGATGCTTGCTCTTCCACTTCTGGGCAGACACACAGGGCCTACTCACATGCTGAGCCATAATGTATAAAATATTAAAGACAATCAATCAAGCTGCTCCAACCAAAGCACAAAAGTGTGTTTTGTTTTGTTTGTTTGTTTTTTACTGAGGGAAAAATAGAATTTTAAGGTTCAGTTCCCAGGATATTTTAAGAGCTGAGAGACTCCAAGAGCGGTAAACCTAACATTACAGGGTTGGTAGCATTGTGTAAATGTGCAAAAAGTTACCCAAGTTAGTAGTCCATAGAGGCTGGAAAGCTAATATCAGATTCATTGCAAATCAATAATTTTAAATAAATCTTTGTATTTTTTGGAATTGGGAATATTCAGTAAACAAATAATGAGGTTTTATAAGTATTCATCTCCCAAAGCTATTCTCAAGAGATACCAAAGTTCTGGTAAATTTGACTTTAGAAATATTGCTGCAGGCAGTGAAATCTACAAAAGCTAACAAAGCCCCAGGGGTAGGTTGCCTTCTGGTGGACTATAGGAAAACCATTTTTTTTCAGGAACCTAATCTATTCTTGAAAATAGGAATTATTTTGATTGGCGCTGTTTGTATTTTTTAAAAAGTCTGAGGGCCCGCTCATGCAAACACTTCCACACCAGAGTAACTTCACTTGTGTGAATAGTTCCCCTGAACTTGAGTAGGACTACATGTGAGCAAAGCTACTCAGAGATAAGCAGTAGCAGAACTGGGCCCTTAACCAGCTTGATTATTCATGAACCTGAGCTTTGCTCAAAGTTGTAAGGAGGAGCTGTCAGGGAGTTGGTCACAGTTACCTTGCTCTCTGCTGCACAGACTCTGTATAAATGTAAGCTGCAAGGAAGTGGTTCTAGCTTATGCCACCAACATAAAATCCCTTCGGTACTCTCTGGCAGTAGAGAATAGAATGTAGCAAAACCTCACGCCAGCAGGCCCCCTCCTGTTATACCCACAGCATATGCTTAACATACCTCACCCCTTCCCTCTGAAGCTGAGAGTTCCGGTACAGGAAACAGCATAGCTCATTCAGGAAGTAGTGGAGCTGTCCTTGCCAACTTTGTGCAGTCAAAGATTCTCCTTGCAGAGGGGATGCTCCAGTGGCAATCTGGATGATTTAGGATCACTTTGCACACCAGAGAAAGCAGCTGCTAGAGGCTGATCCAGCAGAGACATCCGCAGACAAGGAGTACATTATGTTCAACAGTGACTTAGCACTTAAAAGCCTAAGTTCCATTGACTTAGGATCCTAAGTCATACAGGCACTTTTGAAAAATGTATCCAATAGCTGGAAGGCTGCAGATGCTCATTCTATAGCAGGCCAGTTTACTGGATGACCCTGGCATTCCACTGGGGCTCAGGAGATGAGGGTCTATCAAATCCTGGGGTAGATAAGATAGCCTATTACCGAGGGTGATAAAGAAGAAACATGGGTAGAAATATATTTCTTCATCCCAGTCCTTTCTCATAGTTTAAACATCTTAACATGAAAGAAAGAGGGAATGTAAACTAATCTCATCAGAAGACATGAAAAAAATATGGACCAGTGACAACATCTTGAGAAATGAACACTAAATATACCATTAGGAAAGACCTAGTTGGTGAGTAGGACAGTCTATTGCCAGCACAGGGCATCTGGGAGCAGAACATGTCATTAGAAAGTGGCTAGCATTAGTATGGTAACGGGGCATTATATTGTGACTGGCTAGCTGCAAGCCTTCTGGGAATTTCTACAGGTATAAAAGCCAGCTACTTGTGGTTAAAGGAGTTCCTAGACCTAGGGTCCTGAGTTGTCAGAGCTGTGAGAACAGAATCTTGACTATAGTGGAAGCCCTGCTTGAAAAGCTACTAAAAGAAGCTTGGGATAATGACTTCAAGTTGAATAGTCTGGGGGTTCTGTGTGATTTGTACATTTTGTTTGTCTTTACTGTATCAGTAAATTATCTTAGTTTGTGAACTGAACATCTGATCTTATGGACACTCTATTCTCTTCCACTCTTTCTCCCCAGACCCACACAAGAACTATGAGCCTTTCACTACACAACTGCCTATTTCCAACATTCAAGAGACAGAACACAGTGAAGAATATGCATTTGACAAGATCTGTAGCATAGAAGATCTACAGGCAAAATTAGGGTTTGCTCATGTAAATTAAGAAATAGAATATGGCATGGAGTTTAACAGTACTTACCTACAGTCAGACTAAGAAATTAGTTGGCATACTGTTAACTTCAGTCATTAAAATAATTATTTGACGAGACAGAAATGTGTAACAATTATACTGAAAATTTGATTAATCATAATTTTTTCACTTATAAATTTCAGACAGTCTGTCTTTAAGAATAATATGATAGAGAAGTTTCTTAACATGGAGTACAGCAGATAACTGCCTAACGTCTATTAAACTGGATATTTTTGTTACCTTTAGAGTGTTGATCATTGCAAGTATTTGTTGTATCAGTTGTGAATTTAAAGTATTTTGAAGAAACGTTTATGCTCCGATCCTGTATTTCTTGGGTACCTAATCTATTCCATAGAGAATCCAAAAACTTCAGGAGTGGGCTGTGGGTGGGTAACTCTTTTTTATGTCTACTTTGTAATAGGCTGTATATATAAAAAAAATCAGTAATTCTCTTAAATAGAATGCCCTGTAAACCCTATTTTCGAGGAAGTTTTGTATTATACAGCCAAAGGACTGCATAACATTTGGAACTATGGGGAGGTTGGAACCAAATCCTGTAGATTAGATATCTCTATGAAGTAATAATAAAAGAATGTGCTGCAATTATAAATAACATCTCAGACATGAGACAAGTACTGCATATTTATTTCAGCTGCAGGACAAAGACTACAAATGAACTTTAGCTGATAAATTCTTTTCTAAGCCATGAAGTTTTCCACATAGATGAAGTTTTGCTAGTATTCTCAATTCAGTTTGCATTCATACTTTTCTGCTTTTACTGTTTTTTTTTAAGGCTATATTTCACCAAAAATAAATAATTAAACCGTAGATGAACTGTCAAAAGGGAACATTCATATTTTAACGCAACATTAACATTTTGGTAATTAACATAGTAGTTAATGCTTTCAGCAGATGTAACAACATTAGACTTGTAAATTTTAATTAAAGTTAATGGTTCACGATAGCTGTAGGGATCAGGCATCCTCTCTGGATATGGAATACATGTCTAATATGATTAGAAATACTAATTGAAGAAAAAAAGTCTGCAATAGTAATGACTATTTCTTTATAATCTTGCTAAATCATTACAAACCTTCAGCAATCTGTTCTAAATGTGTTTTTTAGGAGGAAATCTGAAGAGTCAAACAGAAGAAATTAAAGGGGGTCAACAGAACACTCAAGAGGCTTTCGATGAATTGAAAGAAGGAGAAACATGGATTTGTATAACCCTTTCCTTCCTTATCAAAATCCCAAGAAATTCTATGAAGCTATTTGGTTATATTTCACAGCACGTTGGGATTTAATTGGGAACTAATGTGTTAGCTTTAATTCCCTCAGAGGCTCTGAATTCAAATGGCAGGTACGGAAAGAAGACTGTCACTGAGAACTAGGACTCAATTGGACATTTCTAGGCTTTCATATAAGTTAAGGAATCAGTAGTGAGTTGTTTGGGGAAGTTGCTGGCACGTGAAACATTTTTAACAAGTATAGGGAAAGGATTGTTTTGACTAAAGGTGACTGCATACTGTTAGCCAGCTATAAAATATACTCCGATTTTATTATGAAATGCCAACAGTAATTTTTCACATATTGGTACTGTACAAAAACCTCTCTAAGATCTGGATCCAGACCCCACTGAAGTCAATGGAAAGATTGACTTCTTATTCAGGCAATACTGCCACTGAAATTCATGTACTTTCCACTGATTTCAGGGTTGGAACCTTATTTTAGTTTTTCGGGGGGTAACAGTTATTTTTTAGTTGAACGTAATTATATCTTTGTCTCCATTTGTCATCCCCTTCTTAAGATCATCATAATTTATTAATTATTTGTATTACAGGAAAGGCTGGGCCTTCATTATGGTAGGCACGGTACAAACACACAGTAAGAGACAGCTCTGTCCTGAAGTGTTCATAATCTAACAAGACTAAGACAAAGAAAATTGTAGTTTCTCCATTTTACAGAGTGGGACTTGAGGCACAGAGAGATTTGCTGAAGGTAGCACAAGAAGATTGCATAAATTTATACGTCAAACAATTTCAATTCACAGATTTCCAGAAATCATGATGCATTAAGACACATTCACAAAGGGGGAAATTCACCCTTGTCCAGAGAGTCAACACAAGGCTGATAGAATCAAAGGAGTATAGAACTGGAAGGGAACTTGAGAGATCATCTAGTCCAGTCTCCTGCACTCATGCACCACTTTAGTCTCATATAAACCATCAAAATAGATAAGGATTTAAATAAAACTTAAGTGATGCATGGCTGCAAGGCTGGCCCTGTGTGAAGAGGTGAATTTTGCCCACACAGAATAACAAACTAAATTTGGCAAACTGTTCACTATGAATAGTTTGCCCAGCTCTAATGCCTAGAATAACATAATGGGTCACACTAGGGATGAACTTGTCCTGATATTTTCATAACCTGTCCTTATTACTTATCCCTCTTTCTACTAAAATAAGGGTTATGGTAGCAGAATATATTAAAATCTTCTCCAAATATTCAATATATTTAATGAAATATAAAAAGAAGCCATTCCCTGTAAGGGGCTGTTCCAAAGCCCACTGAAGTCAGTGTGTCTTTCAATTTACTTCAGTGTCTGTTGGATTGGGCCCTAACTATCATCCAGGATAGGGTGTATACTTAAGGGGAGAAATCTTGGCTCCACTGAAGTCAATGGAAAAACTCTCAAAATCCACTTTTTGCCCCACCCTCAAAACCCACTTGAGGTGTGCAGCACTAGCCTAATAATTCATTTATCTTGTATACCATTTTCCATTAGAAAATCTCAACATATTTTATAGACACTGAACTAAATTCACCTCTGCTAGTGCAGGGGGTTTACAAATAGTTTTCCTGGATCCTCAAGTGGATTCACCTCGAGGCGTGGCAGTGTGTTTATGTGCCAGTGTAACGCAGCGGGCTCTTGGGAGGACACAACTGAGAGTATCAATTCGAGACAAATTGCTTAGAGCAGGGCAGTCACAGCCCAAGGCTGGGTGTCCTTTATTATTAAGGCACACCAAACCAGTCAAACAGAAAGGACTTTGATTTTACCCCACTAGCTAACCAGAAGTCATACAAGCAATTCTGTCAGACACTCCAGTTTCCCAGTAGCGCCACTCCTGGTGGGGATGAATGGTTATGAAAACCAATACCCCAGTAAAAGAAAAAAGGTTCTCTCAATCCCAGAGGATGAAGCCCCAGACCCCGGGTCAATATACAAGGCAGATCTTACCCACAAATCACGCTGTTGCCAATCCTTTAGAATCTAAACTCTAAAGGTTTATTCATAAAAAGTGAGAAATATGGATGAGAGCTAAAATTGGTCAAAGTAATCAATTACATACAGTAATGGCAAAGTTCTTGGTTCAGGCTTGTAGCAGTGATGGAATAAACTGCAGACTCAAATCAAGTCTCTGAAGTACATCCACAGCTGAGATGGGTCATTCAGTCCTTTGTTCAGAGCTTCAGTTTGTAGCAAAGTTCTTCCAAAGGTACGAAGCAGGATTGAAGACAAAATGGAAATGATGCAGCTGCCTTTTATAGTCTCTTGCCATGCGACCTGTGCTTTCTTTGTTCCAAAACCAAGCTGCCTAGCACATGGCCTGAAAGCCTTAGAGTCCTCTTCATAGGTATGCCCCTGCATGCCTTGCTAAGTCATAGGGTGTATCGTCATTCTCTCAGTGGGTCAGCTATGTAGCTGATGCTCCTTAATGAGCCATAAAGCTGTCTAGGAAATGCTGATGCCAAACTGTCTGGGGTGTCACCCAGAAGCATAACACAAGTTTGAAATACAGACAGTATAAAACTAATACATATAACTTTAAATACAAAATGATACATGCATACAGGTAACATAATCTTAACCAGCAAATCATAACCTTTTCAAAGACACCTTACTTGACCTCCTTTGTACAAGATTTGGTGCCAGTATAGGACCTTGGTTGCAACAATGATCTATACGGTTACAGGTCATGTCAATAATGTCACAGCCAGATCTCTCAGGAGTTCAGCAAGGGAGGGGAGCTGTAAGATGTGGTTGGGGCATCAGTGTTGTCTTGGTATAATTCCGCATTCTGAACCTTAGCATCCAAAAGATGGGGTACCAGCATGAATTCCTCTAAGCTCAATTACCAGCTTAGTACTTGTAGCGCTGCCACCAACGAGGAATTCCAGTGCCCGGTACACTCTGGTCCCCCCAAAACCTTGCCCGGGGACCCCAAGACCCAGACCCTCTGGATCTTAACACAAGGAAAGTAAACCCTTTCCCTCACCATTGCCTTTCCCAGGCTTCGCCTCCCTGGGTTATCCTGGAAGATCACTGTGATTCAAACGCCTTGAATCTTCAAACAGAGAGGAAAATCCACCTTCCCCCCTCCTTCTCTCTCCCCCTCCCAGACTCTCCCTGAGAGAGAAAGTAATCCTAACACAGAGAGAAAATTAACCTTTCTCTCCCTCTTCCCTCCTTTTTCCCCACCAATTCCCTGGTGAATCCAGACCCAGTCCCCTGGGGTCTCACCAGAATTTAAAAAAAAACAACAATCAGGTTCTTAAACAAGAAAAGCTTTTAATTAAAGAAAGAAAAAACAGTAAAAATTATCTTTGTAAATTTAAGATGGAATGTGTTACAGGGTCTTTCAGCTATAGACACTGGGAATACCCTCCCAGCCTAAGTATACAAGTACAAATTAAAATCCTTTTCAGCAAAATACAAATTTGAACTCCTTCCAGCCAAATACACATTTGCAAATAAAGAATACGAACATATGCCTAACTCGCCTTATCTACCTAGTACTTACTATTCTGGACATATAAGAGATTGTATCAGAGAGATTGGAGAGAAACCTGGTTGCGCGTCTGGTCACTCAGAACCCAGAGAGAACGACAACCAAAAACTAACAGCACACACAAAAACTTTCCTCCCTCAAGATTTGAAAGTATCCTGTCCCCTGATTGGTCCTCTGGTCAGGTGACAGCCAGGCTCACTGATCTTGTTAACCCTTTACAGGCAAAAGAGATATGAAGTACTTCTGTTCTATTAACTCTTACTTATCTGTTTATGACAAGTGTATTCTCCAGGTGTCTTAGCCATTCCCCCTCCCCGGACAGTCAGGTGGGACTCTGCACAGAGGTACACTTTAATAGATCCTGATACAAGTTTGTGACTAAAACAATAACAACTCTGTGTTTCCTTTATTAATTTAATGTGGCTTTTACTAGCAGCAATAACCTAGATGTAAGGCGGTTTCTGGTAGTCATGATTTATTGGAGCAAGAATCAACTCTGCTGAAAGATAATTGAATTTATTTTCTTACCATTTTAGAGGACTAAAGACCAGGTCTTCTGCTGATGTAAATCAGAAGAACTGCTTGGAAGCCAAAGGGCCTTTACTGATTTACACTTGCCATGGCTCTGGGCACCAGTAGTGATATTTGTGATATTGACATTTTTCCATAGCAAGTAAGGTGCACTTTCCAATGCTCTGTCATCTCATAAAACACAAATGCATTGGACAATCAAGCATAACCTCGTATCATAAGTTGTGACATTTAAAAATCTTCTCCACTTTCATTACAGTTCCTTTTTATATGAATAATCCATGTTGTGTTTCCTTTTTCAGAAAAGGAATTGCATGTTTAAAGGATCACTGTCAGGTACAATAGTTGATACAACCTTTTGGGGGGGGGCACTGTTGTTTTTTTAAGAATCTAATAGATTCATTTTAAAAATGTCAGTGCAAGCAATTCTGTTTGGAGACAAACAATCCATTGCAATAGTTGTGCCATAAACATTGCAGCACTGGACTACAGCATGAACTTGAAAGTGAAAGTGACTAGTCTATTTTCATTGTTAAAGTTGAATGAAGTGCAAAAGGGCAGATTTTCAAAAATGGACAAATGGTGAAAATCAGGTTTTTAAAATATTTTAAAATATTTTCATTTTAACTAGCTAAAGTGTTAAATATTTTTCATTTGTGATACAGTAAATGTTATAGCAAGAGTGTGGGAAAGAGGTTAATGAATAACAGAATTAATGTTTTCAGGAAACTGATATAAAATTATCTTATTACTATTGTATAAAACTCCACCTTGATCAAATAGGTAAATGAGGGGGATTGACTAAGACAATGAATTGGTGCTTTCAGTTATATAAGATTTCAGTGATTTCTGCTGGCGTGGAAACAAAAACACTCTGAGCCAGACTGGCAGTTCCAGGAGGCATATTCAATGAAATTACAAGGTGGCAAATTAAAAGCTGATAAAAGAAAATAGCTTTTCACACAGTGCAGGCCAAGACCAGTGCAGATTTACCCAGTGAAGCAGGAACCTGAAACAGTCTCCCTGATACTATCTTCAGCTGTGCTGAGCAGAAATTTTGTGCAGTAGAGAATAGATAAAAGATTAAGGTAGTTGCACATAAATCTGTATCCATATAGTAGGGAAGGAAAGCAATCATCCAAAAGAGCTGAATATCCAGAAAAATGGAAACATTTGAACTAGATATGATAGAACAAGTTTGCAAAAGAACAAGCAGGAATTTTGAATACACATAAACTCAGTGATGGGCACAGCCAGAAACGTCTTAAGCTTATCCTAAATTGAGTCTTTGGGTAAAATTCAGGAACATTCTGTGAGATCCAGAGTTCTAAGAAGATTTAGAAACCTTCATGGTTCTGGTCAGGTGAGAAATCCAGTGACACGCCTTTTTCTGGCACTTTGTTGATTCTGCCTGAATGCTGGCTGAAGCCAAGAAATAGAGAGTCCTATAACAATGAAGAAAAAAAAAGAAACAAACAAATAGAAAAGTTCTTGATTATTTTGGGAAGAGCTGGATAAATAATGCAAAAATAAGACTGTCTGCATGAAATGTTAAGTACATTCTTTGGTTGTGTTTGCCCTGCTGTTGTAATGATTTTCTACAAACAGTTGAGTGATCTAATTATTCTGCTACAAATATTCACAGAAAATAAATTTTGAAGTCATTTTAAATTAAGATATGGAAGTGTTCAGCCCTGAGATGTGTGAGAATATCCATTCAGTCAGGAAGCAGAAACAATATCAGGTGACTTATTTGACCAATTGTAACTCATCAATACAATTCAAAGTTTAAATAGCCACAGTCAACCCACAAAGTAAAAACCAAAAATAGAATTCATATAATAATTAATACATTTAAGGAGAAAATTGATTATACACATTCTATAATGATGAAAAAAAGCTGCGGAATTAAAGTATATTTGTCTGCAAATGATTCACTCATAACTTCTTTTAGTCAAAGGTTTGGGTCAATTCTTGGATTATCCAAATAGTTTGCTCATCCCTACCTAAGTAACTGAAAAGGAGGCTCTATTATTGGAGGCATTTAAGATTATTATATATAGGTCACTGTGCTGAGAGCTCTGCCTATTGAACTGACCAATGTTGTTTCACTGTAGTTCCCTGTCTGTCTATATCCACCTTTTCTCTCTTGGCTATACTTAGATTGCAAGCTTTTTGGGGTAGGAACCATCTCTTTGTTCTGTTTGTACAGCACCTAGCACAATGGTGTCCTGGACTATGCCTGTGCTTTGTAGATGCACTGTTAATACAAATAAATAAATTAATAATGATAATAAAAAACAGTCGTGAGAGTAGTGTACAGGAGGCTTCAGTAGGCCACCATGGGATGTGAACAAAGTAAATGCTCAAGACTTGTTCTTGGTTTTGATTATGAAAATACTGCAGGGGCATGTAAGGGTGTTCACAAGGGGAGTGGAAAGCAAGGGCATAGCCCTCCCTATAATCGGCAGGGGCACAGAGCTCATCTGGCCCTGGGGCCACAGTGGGGGTACACAAAAGCCATCAAATTTTTATTCCTATTGATACCCCTGCTGGAGGCTAAAATGTTTTTTGTTTAAATTGTGAAAAATTAATAATAAAGGGGATGACCCAGGCATTTGCCTTATCCTTTTGGATAATCAGGTTTAGCAATGAACCCATCAGTCACTAGTCATCCAGGCCTCATTTGTACCCTTTTCCTCTGTGGCTGTGCAGGGGAGTAAGGATTCCCAACCATTCTTTGCAGTCTTATAAATACCTCCCAGATTGTGACTCTGGGGCTATGTGCGTAGGGGGAGGGGGTTAAGAATGGGAGTTGTGTGCCTGATGCTCCCCTTGCAGCCCAAGAACAAGTGATCAGGCAGTAGATGGAGATGGAGCCTTAGTTTCACCTCCATGCACCAGCCAACTAAGCTGATTGGTATAGGGTGGGTATAGTAAACTGCCCTCCTTCCTCAGGCTAGGAGGGAGTAGGGGAGGAATTTGGACACATTGTTTGTGGGAATGGCTACACTATGGATATTAAATGGCATAGCTACATTGGCATAGCTTCACCAGCATAGCCCCATAGTGTAGATGCAGCCTACATGGATGCAAAGGATTTTTCTGTGGCTTTGGGAACATCATCTCCTCAAACAATGGTAGCTACAACCAAAGCTGCATCTACACTGGAAGTTAGGTCAGCATAGCTATGTCTGTCAGGATGTGGTTTTTTCACACCCCTGACTGACATCACTGACCTAAGTTTTAAGCAGAGAGCAAGCCCAAGTCTGTGTCAGAATTCCTTCCCAATGATCTTGTGTGTGTGACCCAGTTTAGGTTGCACCGTCTCCAGGGCTGAGCCCAAAAGCCTCAGCCTGGCTCTCAGTGAAGATTGGGATTTGTGGGGGTAGGCTTTGAGACCTTTTTTTACTTGTTTGGGTTTTTTTTTTTTAAGAATTTTGACATTGTTACTTAGGTTTTTTAAAATCTGGCATACAGCAAAATTATGCTGAGTTGATTAGAGTATGGGTATAAGGTGTACTACCCATTCAAAGTTACACACAAACCTCCTTTATATACATTTACATATTATATTACATTCACTGTACATTGCATTACAGTGTTTTAGAATTGGCTTGGTTACTTTGTCAGAACCAATTCCCGCACAGCATGTTTTGCTCATACACTGTCCACATATGACTTAATTTTTTCCCTTATTTTTGTTTCCAACTTATTTTATCCATTATCTTGTCCACTGTAAATGATTCCTTGCTGTTTCCCTTTATCTGATCTAGTACAGACATTCTGTTTTCAGTGTGCTAATTCATTTACCTCCCTAATCCTGTCTCCCAAGAAATAGAGCCTCCCCCATGTCCAATTACTCATGTCAAGTCAGGCCTACAGGACTGTAACTCAATTTATAGTAGGAAGAAGCCAGTGTCCCCACATTTCCCATTATATTTTATTGATCAACAGAACTATAGAAAAGTTTCATTATAAAAGCTGAAACTATGTGCAGTTTCAGCTGGTTTGGAGTTTCAAATTCTAAACTCAGTCCAAGTTAATCAAAAGATTCAAGGTTGGTAAGAATCAGGCAAGTTTCCCGCTAATCTTGGCTGATTTATGACTTAGTGTCAAACAAAGTGAAAGTTGTGGCTTCAGCTAAATTTCACTGTGAATTGTAGGTGTTTTGATGCCCAGAACTCAATGTGAAATTCAGCAGTGCTAACCACTCCTCGCCCCCCATGGTATAGAATTGAAGAAAAGATTTGTACAAAGCCCCGGAGACTAAAGTTGCTGAATTTGCATACCTTTAATGGTCAGCTTGTTCAGGATTTTTCTACCCCACAAAGCTGCGCTGTATTAACGGTAGCAGTCTGCTTAAAGTAGCAGAACTCCTTATGTGGATGTAGTTATACAAGTATAAAATTGTACATACTGATAAACTTAGGCATTGTCTACACTAGAAAGTGGCACTACATTTACTGTAAAGTGGTATATACCCGTTAGTACGGAGGCAATATTATTGGTGTAAAGATGCTTTCTACTGGTACTATTCCCTGACGTGAAGAGAATAAGCTATACTGCCACAAGCACTTTTAAACTGATATGTTTGCATTCACATTATGGGGGTTATATCAATAATTAGCCTGCTAAAAAAAACCCCCAGCACCCCTACCTGAAATAGTTACAGCAATATGTGTGTGTGAACCAGGCCTCAGTGGTATTAGCACTGGTCTCGGGAACTAGAATTTCTCTCCACCCCCAAGCCAGAAATGAGGAGAGAAAACTGAGTCCCAGATTCACTGAGTACACAGTATATCACATTCACAGCTTGGGGGGAAACAAGTGCACACACTGGATACTTTTTTTTAACAATCACAGTGTAACCATGTGGTCTTCCCTTTTAAGGTTCAGGATGCTTGGGGTCAGCCAGCCCTGTTCAATTATCAGACCCCACTCAGAAGGGGTCAGGTGTTTTCTGTAAAGAGCTTAGATGAGGGAAGGAGGTTCTTGTGGTAGGTCCTGAAGGAAACTTGTACCATCCTTTGGATACTCAAAGAGTCAAGGAGAAAAGCTTCTGGGGGCTGTGGTCCAGGGTGAACAAAGGAACTGATCTTGTTTCTGATGTTTTCCTTAAGTTTTATGTTTGAAGATTAAAACTGTACCTGGAAAGAGACTTGGGTGGGGCAATGAGTCCTGGCTGGGAGCACCAACCTGAATGAGGGGAAACTGAGGCAATGGCTAGCCCAAAGCCAGACTGTGTAGACTGCACTGCTTCACACTTATTAATAAAAACAACAACAAAAAAAATCTTAAAATGTTGCCTGTATCATCCTGTGTATTGTTCTCCAAACTGAAAGACTCAGGGTTAAAAATAGATCTATGGTTTCAGGCTGCTAATCACATCATGAAAGTTACATGGTCAGCCAAGTGGATGGAATATGTACTGACCACATTGCTCCTGCAGCATACCTGCCATCTAATCAATAGAGCAAAACTGGCATCGGCTCCTTGGGAATTAAACTGTTGTATCCAGGGCTTGAAATGCGATGTCATAATAAGTTCTTCTGGGAAGAGCAGCAGTTGAGAAAACAAAACTATATGCTGGAGTATGGACAACCTCCCCTGCTCTGATCTCATTTAAAGAGAGCATGCAAAAACTCTGAAGTTCCACTTCAGTGTCCATTCAGTTTGTGCAACTTCTAAATAATCATCAATTGTAATAATTGCTGATCTGAGTAATGCCTATTTCATTCCAGGCTTCATATCAAACATACCCCCATGTCAATACTGCAGAATGGAATCCTCTCCTAGCTTTTGCTGTTTGATTTCCTAATGAATAAGGTATGTTATTTTTTAGGCCCTGTCAGTGATTGTTCTTCTGAAAGTTTTTGTTTGGACTACTGTATTAGAATTCAAACTGAAAATAAAAAGTACTTTTCAAAAAGTATAGCCATCCTGTGTGTACATTTTCTGTGCTTCATCTTATGAATAGCAAGTCTGATGAACATTACTATATTGTGGAGGCACCAGTTGCAACTTTATAGTAAAAATCTCAGTACATTCTTAACTGAAAGCAGGACTAAAATCCTCTTTCACATTTATAGACTGACTTTAGTTCCAAATTTAAAATAAATTCAGTGACAACTGAATTGTTCATGTAACTTTAAAATATGTATTTTTGAAAAAGAAACATAAGAATTATCCCTTGGTGAAATTTTGCCATGATATTCTCATGGGTTTTGGGTTCTTCTGGCTCAGTAATTCTCAGCCTTTTCCATTTTGGAATCCCCTTCACCTTAGTTATATTGGAAAAGGAATAGTGGCAATGCATGACCCTCTGAAACCTGCTGTAACTCCCCTGGGAGTTGCAACACCCCAGTCTAAGTAACCTGGTTTTAGTTAAATGTTCTCCCAAAGAGAGAATATATATATCTGACAGAGGCCACTTTTAAAGTTAAACACAAAAAGATTTCCTTTTTCCTCATAAGTGAATTGGCCTCCGTAAACTGGCTGGCAGATATAAGCTACGGGGAAGGTAGAGTAAAGCCTCATTCCCCACGGCTGGCTTTATGAACACAACACAAAACAAAACAAAATCAACTCAGGCTGCTACTGACTATGATCAAGGGTTCTTTCTAAATTTCTGCAAGCTGGGAGGGGAGGGACACAATCTTCCCTCTGGGTAGCCACATCTGCAGCTGCTTCCCTAGGCTTTTATAGCCTAGACCTAGATCATCCATCTGCTAGGCCAGGAACTTAGCTTGTAACCTTTCAGGAGAGTCCTTATGCCTTGTTGGTCTCCTATAACAAAAGCTGATAGAGCAGCTTAGATCCATCACCTTTTTCCAGAGTTCCATTGGTCAGCTGCCTCTGTAACAGAGCTGCAAGTTCCCAGTCTCTTACTTGGGCTTCAACACACTCCCTTTTCCTACTATCTCCTGGCCGCTAGTAGTAACAAAGGTCCAAGAGAGAGGACAACTACAAGTTCAAGTTTTCAGAAACCCAGGTCTTGCACCTCTGGCCCAGAAGCATCTGCTCCCTCTAACTTCTTACAGTTCATTCTAAGGAATCCTGGGGCTGATGGAAACTAAGGAGATATGTTTGACTGTGGCTGACCTGCTGTTCTTAACTACTGTATGGGGGAAAGACTGTCAAAAGTGTCAGGGGAAAGTTTATAAGAAAGGGTTGGAGGTGCATAGCTGAGTAAGGGTGAGCCTGCCTAACTTGCTGCCCACTACTCCCATGATTCACTACTTTTTACTCTCCCACACTTCTACCCCCATATTAATTAGTGGTTTATTTTAATTTTTATTTTCCTTTATTTGTCACTGAGTTCATTTTATAGAACAATGGTGCAGTCTGGATTAAAGGAGGAACCTGGATGAAGGCTCAGGGCATGGGTAAGGGAGAAATGAAACAGGGGGAGCAGCACAGAGCTTAGGAGTGGAGCTGTGGAGCCAAGCTGGAAGGTAAGGCTAAGCAGTGGAGCCCCTCGCTTATCCTATAACGGTGATGTCTACTCGTCCCAAGCCTTGGTGTGAAGCCCAGTTTCCTAGACTCAGTGAGTAACACTGTTCTTTAGTTCCATGCTAGCCCTCCTCTGCCCACCCCACATTCCTCACTCCAAATAGAAAATCCCTTTTTTCTTTATTTTTGTTATCATTGTTACAGCCTTAGGCACCCTTCAGCTCTGACCATAATTATGTGTTATACATTCACATTTTTTAATGACCAATAAAGGATTGATGTGGCTTTTATAAATTTTGCATAAATCTGTATGCTGTTTTATACAGGTGCATGTGAGTAAGGGAGAGCAGCAGATGGCTAAGGGTGGCTGTAAGATTTTTCTGTAATATTTAGGAAAATGTAGGTACATGAGTGATCACTATTAGTAACTGTTCTAAATTTGGTATTCATTGTAGAAATTACAGAACTGAAATAGCTAAAAGGCATAAACCCTTACAAAGGGAACAGGGGTTATTTAGGGCAGTGTGTGTGGTTAAATAGGAGTGATGGGATGAAATTAAGAAAGTGTAAATATAGGCTAAATACCAGGAACAATGCCCTGACAATGAAACTTACTAGATAGTGAAATAGTCTCTATTGGAAGATCTGAGACTTGAGGTATTTTAAAATTAGTGGATAAAGCACTAGGAAATATCCAATAGGGTATATTTTTTTCATGGCCAGGAAGATGTTCTAAGTGGTCTCCTCCATCTGTAGTTTCTATGATGTGAAAACAGCATGTGAGTGATCGTCCTTTAACAGAATGAAGGATGGAATATTGGAGTAGGAAGGTTCCATGGCAGTTGGAAATGACTGTTGGGAGCGATAGTTGGATTTGGTTAGCTGAAGAGAGAAGCTGAAAATTGATGAAAGTTTAGTGATGTCCACAGAAACCCCTAGAGAAGAGAAAAATAGGGAGGGTCAGGGCGGGAGAGTGAATAGGCTTCTGGGTAAAGTGTGTGAGCAGTGCAGTAAGACAGAGAGGCTGAAAGACAAAACCCACAGGGTCAGGGAAACAGGAGAGCAAAGACAGGCCACGTGAGAACCCCCCTGGAACAAGACAAGTGACCTCCAGGTTATTTTCTTTTGCTTGCACCCAGCCTTGGACGGATTTGAATTGCTACCTGACGTGTCTCAGTCTCTCCTGGTGGTTATGTGCAGCTGATTTTCTGTCTGGGCAAAGCTGGAAAGGATTTTGTATCAGTAGCATCTGGAAATGATTGCCATTGTTGTTGCTTTTAGCTGCAGACAACTGATGTTTACCTACTCAATGTCCCATGGTCTCCTGTGGTCCAAACTGAGAGAAATTCCTCCTTTTTCCATCACAGTTACTACAGATACATGGTGGCTTGCCTGACTAAATTTCCAGTTGCAGACTAGCCTTTTGATTGGTAGAGGGGAAAAAATCTTCAGGGGAGATTGTATTTCTTTTAAGTAACTTCTTGAAATTGTCTGTTGGATCCGTAGTGTTTTCATGGTATAATCTGAGGAAAAAACTGAGATACTCTGCCCCCATAGGAAAAATTGGTAATAGAGAACTTCTGGCCTAGTAAATTGTTTTGGGGAGAATTAATTTTATAAGGGATTAGGGTCATAGAGTTTGGATGGTACCTTATTAAAGTTAGCTCTGGAAATAAAAAGGTTAAGGATCTTTCCTATGAATCCTCACCTCTTGGGGAGTTACCCCTATTGCTTGCTGGGAAAGATGATCCCTGAAATGAAAAATTCTTCTCTTCTATCTTGATGCCAAGATATTCTTTGTAGAATATTTTAAAATAATCTTTCACCCTTGAAGAGTATTTTTCCAGTAAGTGGATGTTATGTCTAACTTCCAGTCCCATAGTCAGAATTGTAACCGTGCTGCTGTGTTTAAGGCTGTTTCTCTGACAAAATCAAATGATATAATGCTATACTGAATAGCAAATTTGCTGTATTATTAATAAATCTGGCAATTCGGGAGAAGTGAGACTGTTACAGCATAGATTTATTAATTTCCTTGGGGCCTTTGTTAGAGGTCTTACTACATATACTGCATAAATAGTAGATCTCAAAGCTTAAGAGCTTGCCTCAGGTGAAGAAGATGGTATATTTTTGTGAGAAGAGGCTCATGAACAAACTTTATTTAAATACTGAGAAGCTTATTACCCCAAATTTCCCATTCACCTTGGAACAAACTTGATTCAAGTCAAACCTTAACTGATAAAGGAAAAAATTCAATTACTTCTTCCAGAACTGAAAAGAGACTTTGTTTTGGAGAAATAAAATTTCTGATTCAAGATTTGTAGCAGAGGGTCAGAAAGATTTGATGGAAATTCTGGTTTAAGGTACCTTTCAGAGATGTCAGCCTTATTTGGTAGAGAAAGACATTTTCTTTTTTCCTCCAAGCCGGATTTAAAAAAACCACAACCCTCTAGATGGATGGGAATACATCTCCTTGGATAAACTACTTGAATTCAACACAGTTCATGGACTGGGAACTCTGATGAACATTCATTAAACATCATTCTATATACATTCTCAAATTTTATGTATGTATTTCTTTGATTTGGAGAGCCTTTTGAAAGTTAGTTTAGAAAGTTTGTATTTCTTACATGTAAATGAGCATATTTGATACAGAAGTGCTTTTTACTAGTTGCATAGTCACCTTTCTAAACTCATTTTGTGTTTTCTTTCTGAGTCTTTGGTCTCTAAGAGCAAAATCCTGCTCTATTTTCTATTTCTTGGGATGGCTGGTTCTCTTCACAGTTAAAGTAGACTCAGTAGTTTTCAGAACCCTCCATGTGAATTGAGTCTTTCATACATCAGTTGTGTAAGTACTGAGCAGTCTGGTCTCTATCCAGCAAAGCATTTAAACAATGTGCTTAACTTGAAGCATGTGAGTAGTTCTATTGACTAAGCATATGCTGAAGTGCTTTGGAGGACTGAGGTCAGACTGCTTAATGCCTTGCAAGATAGTGTCCCTGGAGTACAGTCCAATCCACAGCACGTGAAGTTATTTATAGGGAACTGAGAGTGAAACTCTATTTAGAGTGAGGTAAAATGAAGTGATGAAAATGGTAAAAGAACAGCCTCCGTGGTGAATGTGCCATTTGTGCCTACAAATGACAGCTGCCATTAAACCACAGGTAGAAACCTGGCTGCTTTATGCCTTTCAATACTTGATCAGCTAATTGGAGGACCAAGCAATCTGATTTATACCAATTCATTTTGTGAGCACAAACTGTTTGAGAAAGAAAAAGCTGGACCTTGGACCTTCTAAAAATTCATCCTTAAGTCTTAATTTTTAAAAAAATGAGACTTCCAGGAGAATTTTAAAAAACACATGACTTCTTTATAGTTTGAAAGGTTTATTTGTGTATTACATTTTCTTCTGATCACTTTGTAGCTTAGAAATATCAAGAATGTAAAATTTAGTGTTTTCTTGGAGTACTAGTGATTAAATGTTTGCTGTGATTTATTAACACCTTAGTTGAGGGGTGAGGATGTTGACTCTTCAACAGTCTTCCTTCATTTAAAGTGTTAATTAGTTACTGAAGTTAAACAGGTAATAACAAAAATAAACAGTGTAAGCCCTAGATTCTGCAAAGAATTATACAGATGTTTAACTTTACACACTGTGAATAGTTCTATTGAAATCAATGGAATTAATCACTTGGGTAAATTTAAGCACCTGTAATTTGCAGTATTGGGGCCTTAAACAGTCTGATTAAAAATCCCTACTCTTCACAGTTCAACTTTCACTTAACTCTTAGTGTCACTTTTTTAAGACAAATCCTAAATATCTAATATAGAAAATGAGCATCACCCTTTATGTTGGGGGAAAAAAAATGAGTATTCATATATCATTGACAAAATGGCAAAACCCCCCTACCCGCATTTGGACTTTAAAGCACTAGAACATAAACATGTAAGGATAACCTAAGGCCAGCCAATCCTGCCAACACTTTTGTGTAAAGGGCAAGAACAAGAAACAGTGGAATGGGCAGAAGGAAATATGAAGTATCTGAAGATGCACCTAAGGTTTTGTGAATATAATGACCATCGAGTTCTGCTGTCAGCTCTTCTACTGGAGATAATGAGTAACTATTAGGAAAGATCATTCCGGTCATTGTCCAGTTGATAATAAACAACATAGCTGACCCACAAGAAATCCAGAGGGTGTCACCAGAATATTCTATATTTATTTGCATATACAACCCAGGCACACTTGAAGTTCGTTCTCTTTTGGCAGATTCTACTAGTTTGAGCCATATTCTTCATACTTAAAATGGGAAATATCACTGGAACAGTTACCAACTCTACAAATATGAGTGTAAAGTATATATACTGTGTATATTTGTGTCTACATACACAAATGAACAATTGGTGCTGATATCACATAGATAACATTTATTATGCACCTTTGACTAAGTCATCTTCATTCTGCTGCTAATTAATCGCCGCCAAGACTACTTCTAACATGCCAAACCTATCAAAAACTGTAAGTGGTTCTCTTTTTAAAAAAACAGCTCACTAGAGAAACACTACTTTTCTTTCTACAAAACAGGAATTTCACCAAATTACATAGGATAGTTGTCAAACTAAAGTATCAGTAGTGTCAAAATAGGAGTGCTCACCAATTTGGTTTGCATCTACGCAAAGGCTGATGGTATACAAATCCTACTGAAAGGCTGCCTATTGGATCAGGCCCCTCAGGCAAGTTCACACAAAACTGCTGGGTGTGTGTGGACAAAGGACCTCCTTCATAACTTTTAGCCAAGTGATAGGATACTCACCAAGAACCCTCCCACTTAAAGTCCCCCATCCCTTTATTGAAGGGGAGAAGGGATTTGAAGAGGCACCTGCTACCCTTCAGGTGCATAACCTAGCCACGGGGTTATGGAATATGATGGTTTAGGGCTTCCGCAAGCTTGCCTAATGAATTTGTTCCAGATTAAATATGTTAATAATTAAATATTTGGCCAGTGAATGTTAGAATGACTGTATAGTTTAGTGGTTAGGGCAGTCCTTTGAGATGTGGCCAATCCCTGTTCAAATCCCTTCTACAGTTCAGGAGAGGGGACGTGAACCAGCAGTCTCATGTCCTGTGAGTTCACACTAGGCTAACGATTGTAACGGAAGTCCTTCCCAAACTTCAGAGCTATTTTGTGTGAGCTATTATAGACTGCTTCTGATCAGGTCCCTGGAATACCTTCCAAGGTATCTGGCTGACTGGTGGGTCTCACCCACATGCTCAGGGTCTACCTACCATCTTCTTCCAGCTCAGACTGGAAGAAATCTTGAGGTTTTTCTTGCCTTCCTCTGCAGTGCAGGGCATGGATCCCTTGCTCGTTTGAAATACAGTGAACAATGGATTCTCTGCAATTTGCAATTTTTATATCAAAGATTTCAGTAACTCAGCCACCTACAAAAGTGGGTGGATGAAGTTCTGTGGCCTGCAATGTGCAGGAGGTCAGACTAGATTATCACAATTGCCCTTTCTGGACATAAAATCTGTGACTCAGGCAGCAGACTTTGGTGGTCCGTGATTTGCTCTGAGGCTTAGGCAGGAGATAGGTGCCTGGACACCTACAGTGAGGCAGCAATGCACATGCCTAGAGACAAAAACTTAGGTGCCATGTGAGTATAATCATGTACGGAGTTAGATGGCAGCTGACTGGGAGTTTTGTGGATCACAGTGGTTCCTAAAAATGGGACTCAGGCACCTAAGCACCTTTATGGATTGCACCCTCATGTCATTTCTTGAATTTTAGATTAATGAGCGATTTTTAAGGATAATATGCTAGTCTCTAATTTGTCTTCTGGAACGAAAGCTGACAGTAGAGGGAGACAGAAAATTCCTACATAAAACTCTCTTTTCTTTCCCTGTCAGGTGCTGCTGCTCCATGTACTGGAAGAGAACACTGGGTATGTCTACACTGCAGTTAGACACCTGCGGCTGGCCTGGCTGACTTGGGCTTGTAGGACTTAGGCTAAACATCTACACCAAAATTAAATAATCCCTTAGCCCAAGTCAGCTGGCATGTTTTTTAATTGAATTGTAGACATACCCGCTGAGAATCTCAAACTCTTTAGGCTAGCAGAAGCTCCTCCTGTTGCTTACACTTAAGCGTTTCATGCCTCTTGAGTCCTCATTTCAGCATTCAGGGAGGCTCAGAATTTCAAGGGAGAGCTTCTCCCTCTCTCCAGAAAGAGAAGAGGTTACTCTCTTCTGTACTTTTTAGGGAAGCTGTTCTTAGTTTTAATTCCTAAACACAGGTTTAAATTCAGTTCTTTTCCATTAGGCTACTGCTAGAAACAGGAAACATCATTAGAAAGCCAGGAATATTCTGTTTGCTGATAGGAGGCTTTTATTTTTATCTCTAATGGATTATTATTATGGATTATGGTTAGTCCTCAGGAAAACCATGACCAGCTAACATTTTTAAACACCACTGTCTAACCTAGGTGCTTAGTTGTGTTTAAAAGCATGTTAATTATCATGTGCTAGTTGACATGTTCGCTAAAGATACTTCATTTTCCTGTACTAGACAGGGACAAAGTCAGGTAGATGGCTGATCTAATAAGGTTTCCCCTATAGACCTATGGTCTGCTTTTCAGAAATCCTGGGCTCTTATTGCTCTGATTTACTTCAAAAAGAGCTCAAAGTGCTGAGCCCCTTTCACTCCTGTCAGGGGAGCTGCTGTATATTTTGTAGTGCCTAGGAGTCCTTGGCATGTGTTAGGATACCTCTGTGGTAGGCAATGTACCACCACATAAAAATAAGTTCCTGCCTGGGAGTTTACAATCTCTGATCGCAAACTCCACCGCATAGAGGAAGAAGGTAACTGGTCGAGCATACATTGGCTCGTGCATGGATGAACTATCCACTTCTTTTTATGAGCTGGTCCTGGACCAGTTCATTTTTAAGAGCATTGCAATTCCAAGGACGAGGAAGCTGTTACGAATTGCTAAAGCCCCGCTGAAGTTTGCTAACACAACCGGAACTGCAATGGCCGCAGCACTCAACATCTGATCTGGGTTCAAAAACATGGCTGCAGATTGGCCCTAGGTTCTTCGCAGCGTAGCAGCCAGTTTTTGTCCCGTCCAAAGCAGCGCAGCACCCAGGCACGTTGTTTCTGACAGGCACCGGCCTGGCCACACCACCAGGCGCTCCCAAGTCTATAGGGAGGGGGGGCCAGAACACCCCCTCCGATCCCAGTCTTTAGGCACACACTGGGCGCTGCAGGACTCTGCGAGCCCGGTCAAACTCCTGCTGCAACAGCAGTTGCGGGGACCCAGCGGCTCCGCTGCGCGCGGCCCTGCTTCTCCAGGGCGATCTTGGCCTCCCGGCAACACACGCGGCTGGACGAGCAAGCGACACGATCTGGCGCCCGGGCCGCTCAGCGCAAGGAGGACGGGTGGGGGCCCGCGCTGAGGAGGAGCCGGAGCCGGCCCCGCCTCTCTCCCCTCGGGGATGCCGGGATGTTTACAGTCCTGGCAGCAGCAGCAGCGGGAGGCTGGGCTGCTACAGCCGCGGCCGCTCGGTTCGAGCACGGGGAGCCCCGCAGCGAGCGTCCGGCGCGGCCCGGCCCTGACTCGGCTCCTGGGTGCGGATCTCTCTGCGGAGGCAGCGAGGCCGGCTCCAGACCCCCGGCGCGAGGAGGAGGGAGACCGAGGGCTGTCTGGTGAGGCATGGGGGAAGGAAGGGGCCGCAGCGCCCAGACCGCCACTGTCGACAGCTGCTGCCGTAACCAAGAATCTTCCTCTGCCTTCCTTGCAGGCGGCTACCTCACGCAGAGCAGCTGCGGCGTGAGGACGATCCCACCTCCCGCCTGGCCCCATTGGCCACCATCACTAGTGATTCGGCCCCCATTGGCTGCAGCTGCTGTCGCTCCTCCCGTTGCGGAGGGGTGCGGAGAGTGCGTCTGTCCTGAGCCTGACTCCTGTGTAGAGTTTCACTCTGAGGAGGGGGCGGCGGCACGTGCTTAGCGCCTGGGGGCGCCGAGCCCTGGTCTCCTTCCCGGTCTGGGCGGTTGGGCTCTCCAGCCCTTGCCACGTGCCCGGCAACACCTGCCTGTGCCCTTAGCAGCAGCAGTGCGGAGGCGGCAGCACCGGCTGGTGCGCGTTCTGGTGGGGGTTGTTTGTATGCAGGGACTGGGCGTTATTTTAAGGGGTCTCTTTTCCTGGAGCCACAGGGTCTAAAGGCGGATTTGCTCGGTCTTTGGCTGAGAGGGCTGCAGAAAACAGTCCACAGGGAATAGAGGCGGCTCAGGCCTCCAAGAGCTTTAACGTCAAGAAATGTCATTGTTTAAATTGGGGCTAAAGCCATGTTTCGAAGCTAGCTTACTCGTGGTGGGACTTGTTTGAATACCTTTCTGTTTTGCTGCGGATTGTGGGGAAGGTCTGTCCCTCAACCGGCGAAAATGTGGTATAGAGTTTTTGTTTAAGAAAAAAAAAAAGGGTAATCTTGTTGATGGGGTCTGTTGCACCTCGTTTTACATCTTGTGATTTAATCATTCTTTGGCTCTGAACATGCAAACACTTTTACATATGCACATCTTTACAGGGCGATTGTTAGGTTATCCTCATCCTCCTTTCTCTCTTAATCTCACCTTTTCATGTCATTTTTAAAGTTAAAACTAAAACTGAAACTTCTTCCCTTTCAAAAATGTTATATTTTATATTTTCATTTGTTATTATTGTGATACTTTTTATGGCACAACTGTTGTTTTTTCCATATTGAATGGATGTTCCAGTCTTGTAGGGAGGGCTTTGGAGCTGTGCTCTGGCTTCGCTCCAGCTCCAGGCAAAAACCTGCAGCTTCACTGCTCCACGCTCCAGCTCTGGGCTCGGGTCCAAAGCCCTGCTTGTAGGTGGGCTGGAGCTCAGATAGTGCTTGGAAGTTTTTTGGTCAATGTAGGCTCAATTCTGTAAGTATGTCTATGCTACAGCCTATGTCAACACAATTTATATCGCTCAGAGGTGTGAATAAACCACCCTCCATCCTGAATGACTTAAGTTACACCAGCATAAGGTCTCCCAGTGACATGCTGTCCTGCTGACATAGCTTCTGCCATTCCTAGAGGTGGTTTCATTACGTTGATTGGAGAGCTCTCTTCCATTGGCATAGAGCGTCTTCACTAGATATGCTGAAGTGGTGCAGCAGCATTGGTACAGCTATGCTTCTGTCAGTGTAGACATGCTCTTAGTGGAGTTGCTACAACATCCTGCTTCCATGCTAGTGCTATACTTAGTCATGCTTTGTGAGTATGCATTCCAAAGTTTGATACTGCTTCAAGCAACTGTGCGTTATGGATGATTTTGCAGAGCTTTCAGGGATCTTGTGGTGATTCAGCCAAGTGTGGGAAGAAGTTATTATAAGTTCTGCAGTCCCCCCCCCCCCCCCCCCCCGCCGGGAAAATCCTGTGATTATTTGTGACTTATCTCCAAATTCCTTGAGGACCTACAGCTATTTGGGGACTGTTTCTTGAGTATGGAATTAATGATCTGGAAATATATGGATCAGTAATGATTTTGTGGATCAGTTGCCAAAAGAAGTTGGTCGCTGTGGCAGCAGCATGTAGCCACAGGCCACGTATGTGTACTGGAAAGTGTATACAAGTAGGTTGCTTCTGGACAGGTTGACCCTAGGCCAGTGGAAATTAGCTGGCCGAAGAGGCCATTCTTGCAGTGGCTGGGGTATTGTGGGCAGCCTTTGGCGGGCTGATTTGCCACTTCAGTTATAACATGACACTGACCACATATGGGCAGCAGAATGATTCAGGTGACATGATTCCGGCTCAGTTGAGCTTAACTTTAGGGGTAAGTGTAAAGATAGTCAATATGAGTTATAGCACAGCTAAGATATTGTTGAAGGACTTTTGTTTGGATTACAGGGTGTTTTAGAATCGTGAGGAAGAGATCTGTGGTTAGACATGAATTATTTCTCTGATGCATGTTAAACATGAGACAACTGTGATTTCAGTAATATAATCATGATTTTGTAGTTAAAATGTTAATCATTTTAAGTGCCATTATCTAGCACTGTTTAAACAGTACACATACAGTTATGTAAGTGAAAGTAACAATACGTTGTTTATAATTCAAAAGATAATACTATGATAACCTCTGTTATGCTAAGGAGCTGTATTTACTTAATTTTGTTAGACCAGCAGCTTTTGCTTGTTGAGTGTAGGAGGCAATTTACTGACAATTCACTTTATTTGACATTCAGGAGCTTGCACTTAAATGTGTTGACCTTATTTGTAGTTAAAATAAAAAAATGGTCCAAGTCTTTTAATTTAATTTTATGGGTTTTTTTAGATCCATTGGATTAATTTATATTTGTATCCTATTCATGGTCTAAGGTGCATACATTTGACTGTCATTGAGATGCTAACGATAAGATCTAAATTTTTTGCATCTTTTTTTGGTGTTTGGCAGATGTTTCAATTGGATGCTTCAGAAAATTTTGATTCTTTTATAGGAAAAAAGATAAACCTGTTTTTAAGATCAGATAAACTTTAATTCCCAGTTTTTCCAAAATAGTTTATTCCTCAGAAAATATCTGATATTAATGAGGGACACACGAGGGTTATTTTCTTTTAAATACTTGGTTTTATTGGTTCCTGTACAAGTGACTGCAGTGTATAGTTATAATAGTTGAAATTCATACAAATATGAGAAAAAAAAAGTAGTAGTAGAAAAATGCATTGGATTCTCTTGTGTTCAGTTTCTCATTCTGCGGATTTTGCTGTGGTATCTGAGCACCTTCCAGAGGTTGACTAAAAGATCTAGTGTTTGTCACCTGTGGTTCCTTTTTCTTCTTCCTTTCATCTCCCCAGGAAGAATTTGTTCTTTTGTTTTGGTTTTTTTTGTTTGCTATGTACTTTATTTATTGAAGGCAAGTTTGGGTCTGCACCCCATTTAGAAAAAGGCACCAGATTTGAGGTGGTAAGCTGCAGGAATGGGTGAAAGCATAGGTTAAAGTACATTGTTTTCACATAACATAGACAAGTTTTGTGGGACTTGTTTTTCTGGAGGCTCTTTTCTGTATATATGCTCTGGTCATTGTATCTAGAAAAGGTCCTGTCAGTCAAAATTATGCTATAGAGTTGTAATTAGATGTGTCAATTCATTAGTCTTGTGTCGCCAAATTTTAAAATTAGAGGTTGGCTTTTTATGTATCTAACAATAATATGGTACGTCTAAGGGTAGTTCCTGCCTTTTGAATTATCATTTGCCTCCTCTTAGCTCATTTGTAAAATCTAGTTGATCGAGTAAAATGTATGATCTGTCCAGGATCTGTTTTTGAGGGCTTGTTTTCACTACTTGCTAAATTGGTGCTGCTGCGATCGATGCAGCGGGCATTGATTTAGTGGATCTGGTGAAGATGCAATAAGTCAATGGGTGAGTGCTCTCCTGTTGACCTCAGTACTGCGTGTTCCCGAGAGGCGGAAGCTATGCTGATGGGAGAGTGTGTCTGTCAACATAGCACAATATAGACACTACTGTGAGTCGATCTAAGCTTCATTGAATTAAGTTGTGTATCTTACACTACTTACGTTATGTAACTTCAAATCGACTTACCCCCTTAGTGTAGCCCGGGCCTGAGTAACTTATTTCATTGTACATATTTAAAGCCTGAATCAGCTTCATTTGTCCTTTTGTTTCCTTCATCCAGTGGGTCTACTCAATATGGAGAGCTGGAGTGTCTGTTCCTCTTTAAACCCCTGAGGAACTGAATACAAGGTAAATGGACATGGAGGAAAATGTCCGCCTCCTTAGCAGATACTCAGGATTTTCACACCAGTGGGGCTCTCAAGAATTGCAGGGATAAGTGTGTGTGTGTGTGTGTGTTGTTATAAAGTCCTCTAAAGAGATGATACAAGCTTCTGTTTGCATGTATTCAGAATAGGTGTATGTATCTATTATATTGGATGGAACACCTTTTTAATATAGTTACCATTTTTAATGCATGTAAACATTCATAAGCCAACACTCAAGACTAGGCAAGTCAGTACATGTATAACCATCGAAGAGTACTACTTTGAAGAATAAACAGGACATACTTGAAGGACATTTGTCTAAACTTGAGAGTAAGACCCAAATAAAAAGATACAATAGAAACTATGCAAGTCACAGAGAAGTAAAGAAAAGAAACTGACTTGTCTTACTGATGAGCTGGAGAGGAGGAGTCATGAATGGGCTGGCTGAATTTTCAGTTGCAGGCCACCAAATAGCTAAGGGAGAATGATCCAGAGTTGTGACTGAAAAGTGACAATATTTTTTGCTGGATAACGGGCTGAAATTTCCCAGGATTGGATAGTAAAACCTGATAATGTCCTGGACAAATCAGGACTGGAGGCTGATACTTTTTTTACATGTAAGCATAAAACTTTACATATTAAGGAATATTCTTACTTTGTTCTATATATGCTTTCAGAAACTGATCTTATTTGTGTGTGGCTATTCCCTCTCAATTTAATCAAAATCTAAGGAATTCAAATTTTAACTTTAATAAAAACAAAATGTCTAGCTTTTACACCTACAAAGAAAATTTTTTGGGATGTAAACTGACAAGGAAGAGGGAAATGCTAGTTGAACATGGGGCACTCTGAGGTGGTATTTGAGAAGGTTTGGTTGGAGGAGTTTCTCTTTATGTTGTCCATTTGAACTAGGAGTGACTAGATAGCAAGGGTGAAAAATCAGGATGAGGGTGGGGGATAATAGGCGCCATAAAACAAAGCCCAAAATGTTGGGTCTGTCCCTATAAAATCAGGACCTCTGATCACCCTAGTCTGAACAGTGGGGAGTTGGGGTGAGTTTCTTGGCTGGACTCTGCTCTGTCCACTGGTGGGCAACTGTGGTGGTGAGCTGGATTGATAGTCACTATTTGAGAAACATTTGCCTTCATCTGCATGTAGCTCCTATGTTAGATTATCATACCAGTTATATTAAAGACCCTTTGGAGATGCCGTATTGCTATGGGAGGTTGGCCTAATGGTACATTGCTCCTCCAAAACCACCACAACAAAAACTGTGGTAGAGGCCATTTGAATCCTTATTCCTCAAAAAAAAAATTTGTGCTCACCTAACTCAAGGTCTCTGAAATTTGATGTGCTGAGTGTTCAGTTTTTGTGCGTCAGCCTGATGTTGACAGACTCCTCAGGACTAGAAGTTCTTTGCTCAAGATTTATAAGGGAGCAAATAATGAAAAACTTTCATTTTTGAAAACTTCAATAATTTTTGGCTATTAGGAAGCAAAACTTTCAATTTGGCCTTAGCTACTTTGTATTTTCTATATAGTAAAAGGGTTTCTCAGTTTGTTGGGGTGAGTTTAATATAATAATTGTTTGCCTGAGATTTCCAGTTCTTAATGAAATGAATAAACATGAGTATGGTATATCCAGTTTGCAGGTGGATATGTAGTAGAACAGCCCACAGGGCTGGAGGAAAGGGCTTATAAAAACCCTCTCATTAAATGCCTGGGAGTCTGTAGACTTGCCAAACGCTTGTGTACCACCAAGCACCGCAGTGCTCCCCTCTTCAGGGCCCCAGCAAGGCTGAATGCGCACAAAGAGGGCTGAGGTAAGCAATCATAGAATATCAGAGTTGGAAGTCCACCTCCCCAAAGCAGGACCAATCCTGTCATAGTATCTTTCCCCAATCTGAACCTTAGAGTCCAGAAGTTGGGGTACCAGCATGAATTCCTCTAAGCTTAATTACCTGCTTACATCTGATAAGCTGCCACCAATCAGGAATTCCAGTGCCTGATACACTCTGGTCCCCCCAAAACCTTCCCTGGGGACCCCCAAGACCCAGACCCCCTGGATCTTAACACAAGGAAAGTAAACCTCTTTCCTCACCGTTGCTTCTCCCAGACTTCCCCTCCCTTCTCTTCCCCTCCAGGTGTTCCCCCCCCCCGGGCTCCTGGAGAGACAGACAGATTCACGCTCTGTGAATCTGAAACAAAGGGATTCCACCCTTCTCCCCTCCCTTCCCCTTCCCTGTTAAGTACAGACTCAATTCCCTTGAGCCTCAACAAGGGGAAAAATCAGACAGGTCTTAAAAGCAAAACTTTTAATAAAAAGAAAAAAAGTAAAAGTTATCTCTGCAGTTTAATGGCAAAAGTTACAGGGTCTGTCAGCTTATAGACACTAGAAAGAAGCCTCCCCACCAGCAAAAATACAATTTAAAATACGTCCAGCAAACTACACATTTGCAAATACAGAAAACAATCAAAAGACTATAACCACCTTTCTTACTAAATACTCACTATTCTGAATATATGAGAGACTGTAGCAGGGAGATTGGCAAGAAACCTGGTTGCACATCTAGTCCCTTCCTGGACCCAGAGAGAACAAAGCAAAACCCAAAAAAACACAAACAAAGGGTTCCCTTCATCGAGATTTGAAAGTATCTTGTTTCCTGTTTGGTCCTCTGGTCAGGTGTCCAGTTCCCTGTTTGTTAACCCTTTACAGGTAAAAGAGACATTAACCTTTAACTATCTGTTTGTGACAAATCCCCAGACATGTTTTTGCCCTAGATCCTTAAATGACCCCCTCAAGGATTGAACTAACAACCATGGGTTTAGCAGACCAATGCTCAAACCACTGAGCTGTCAGAGGCGTGTACTCTTTTTTAAAAAAGGACCAAGAGATTGTCTTTCCTCTACTGGTTCAGACAAATCCACACTTCCCCTCCCCTCCCCTCCTCTCCCGCCACCATCTCTTGCTTCTAGGGCTGTGGGAGTTGGAGGGAAATGGCAGTCTCCACTATGCTGGCTGGGTTGGAGGTCAGTATGATACCAGGATATTTATAGTTTGCTTTGTTGATCAGCTAACATCCATTCAGGGAATGGGAACAATAAATGACTTCAGTAACTAACCAATGCACTTGTTAAATAGTACTGTTTATGATCCTTGGGTGAGTTGAATAACTAAACAGCAACGAAGAGCAAATATTACAGTGGACTGTACAACTTGAAATTTGTGCTGTTAAGTTACATTGCAATTCTTTTTATGGAAGTTTGAAATCTTAATTGTAATTAGCAACAGAAGAATTCAGATAACTCAAAGTAAAATAATGTAATGTGCTTGTGGACAACACAGATGGGAAAAGTGCAAATTATTAAATTTAATGTTAATTATTTAGTTGGTTCTATGTGGGTCCCAGAAGCTAACTTAAGTAGGCTTTTCATGCAATGTATATGATCTTTTTTTGAAAACCCGTTTTCTAATACTATTGGAGTAAAGAATCTTATTTTTTATTATTTTTAACAACACAGGTGTTCTAAATATGTCCTAAAACAGATACTGATGTGAGCCTTGCCCAAAGCAACTTGCAAACTGATTTCAGATAATACTCAACAAGAGGGTAACAAAATGAAAGCAAGAAGAAGAGGGGAGGGAGGACAGGGATAATATCAACCTTGGTTGCTTAGTGAAAACTAAGCACGATAGAAAAACTTCTTTAAATGAGAACTTTATAAATCAATAAGTAGAGAAGACTTTTTCAGAAATGGATTGTCTGGAGACTTAATAGTTTGATTCAGCTATCCAGCCCAAATTTGTATACCAGCTGTTGGCCTGGGTGGGCTCTGCAAGCCCTCTTGAGTTAAAGTGATGCTGTCTTGAATTCTGCACCTTATTTTGAAGAAGGGTTGCTACTTTCTTATAAACAACTACCCAGTCATGCCTACTTCTGCCACATATGGTAATAGGTTCTAGAGACGTGGTCTCATCACATGTCCTTGTAGAGTTATAGCAGCCATTACTCTGAGGCTGACTGTAGCATTCTCAGGAAGCTTCCCTAGGAAGGCTCCCCGTGTGGGATAGAAGCTTCCCCTAAGGCCCATTGTTTTTTCCTAATGGCCTATTGCCCTGAATAGGCCCTTCCCCATCCACTATCTAGACTAGGGGTTAGCAACCTTTCAGAAGTGGTGTGTGGAGTCTTCATTTATTCACTCTGATTTAAGGTTTTGCGTGCCAGTAATACATGTTAGTTTTTAGAAAGTCTCTTTCTGTAAGTCTGTAATGTATAACTTAACTATGGTTGTATGTAAAGTAAATAAGATTTTTAAAATGTTTAAGAAACTTCATTTAAAATTAAATTAAAATGCAGAGCCCCCCGGATAGGTGGCCAGGACCCGGACCGTGTGAGTGCCACTGAAAATCAGCTCGTGTGCCTCCTTCGGCACGCGTGCCATAGGTTGCCTACCCCTGATCTAGACTGAAAGCATCTTGTCTAGTGGGCATTACCCAGGTGTAACTACATTTGAAATACAGATACATAGTCAATATTCTTAACTTCAGATACAAAAATGATACATGCATACAGATAGGATAATCATATTAAGCAAATCGTAATTTTTCCAATGACGCCTAAAGCATAAAATTCATTATAATTGTTATAGTTACACCTCTACCTTGATATACTGCTGTCCTTGGGAGCCAAAAAATCTTTCTTTCTTTCTTATAGGTGAAACCGCGTTATATCAAACTGGCATTGACCGACCGGAGTGCGCAGCTCCGCCCCTGCGGAGCACTGCTTTTCTGCGTTATATCCGAATTTGTGTTATATTGGGTAGCATTAGGGGTTGCATTGTGGGGTGCAGTTTCACATCTTGTTCTAATAATTTTTTCTCTAAAATTTGTTAGAACATATTCTAGTAAGATGCTGTGTATTAATTTTTCTGCATTTATTTTCCACTCAGATCAAGAACAGTGTCTTATGTGATTTGATTCATCAGCATGGACTGATAGTCCCTCTTCCGCCTGTCAATCTGGCAGGTATTAGTAGGAACATAGAGGTTTGGCATCTTCCAGGCAGCAGGTTCTCTTCACAGATCCAGTTTGTTTGCTATCTCTGAAGAGGAACGTTAGAATGAGTGTGGTGGTACTTTCTGCTTCTAGAATTGTTTTTTAGTTGAATTCCTTCAAGACTTTTCGAGTACCTATTTTGGTAACTCCCCCATTTTGGAATGTTAGATATTGCATGGTGTTGAAAAAGAACATTTTCACTGCTCAGTTTACTGCAGCTCCCTTGAGATTATTCTCCCTTGGTTTCTAGGTTCCGTAAAGGTACTGACTGGGTTTGCCTCTTACCATGTCTCCCTTTCTGCTCCTAATCTGGTATTTGGGTTCACAGAGACATGTCCCTTTTTGGTCCTCTCTTACATCTCTGCTTTCCTTTTCTTACTGTTATGAAAGTGGTGTTCCTGGTTGCCATCATTGGGCATGGGTACACTTGCAGATGTAGAGCGCTTTGAGTTAAACCAGCCTTCATAGAGCGCAGTAGGGAAAGTGCTGTAGTCTATTCACACTGACAGCTGCCAGCACACTGGCATGGCCACATTAGCAGCTCTTGCAACGGCCACAGAGAGCAGTGCACTGTGGTAGCTATCCCAGCATGCAAGTGGCTGCAACGTGCTTTTCAAATGGGGGTGGAGTGGAGTGGAGTTGAGTCTGTCAGAGAGTGTGTTGTGTGTATGTGGGGGGGGAGAGAGGGTTTTTTGAGGGGGGGCTGAGAGCATGTCAGCATGCTGTCTTGTAAGTTCAGACAGCAGCAGACCTTCTCTCACCTCCACCCCCCTGAGCCCCAGTAATGGCTTGCATGCTGGCTGTCCGAAACGGAGCTTTGAAAGGGCATTTCCTCATTCCTACAGGAGTTCAAAACAATGACAAGAGTGGCCACTTGACTTAAGGGGATTATGGGATGTTTCTGGAGGCCAATCAGAGTGCTGTAATGCAACACTTCGTTCATACTGACGCCTGTGCATTGCAGCCAAGGTGCAGCAAACGTTATTCCTGTTGCCGAGGTGGAGTTCCAGGAGTGCTCTAGATTCGGAGTCGGAGTGCTTTATTGTGCCTTGCCAGTGTAGACGGGGAGTGAGCTAATGGGCATGGGGCTCCTTTATTGCGCACTAACTCGCAAGTGTAGCCAAGCCTATCTTGTATCATTGGTATGCAAACTGAGTTTCTTCTTTTTTCTCTCTCTGTATCATGTTCTCTTCTGTATGAGGGCTTGTAGGTTCATTTGTGCTAAAGTTATAGCTCTGAAAAATCTTAACTGAGGGCTTGTCTTCACTACTGGGGAGATCGATGCTGCTTCAATCAATGCAGTGGGTGTTGATTTAGTGGGTCTAGTAAAGACCTGCTAAATCGATGGCAGAGCACTCTCCATCATTCCTAGTAGTCCAGATCTCAGAGAAGAGTAAAGTAAGTTGACAGGAGAGCATCTGCTGTTATTCACGTAGCTGGACTAGCATAACTTAGGTCGACTTACCCTGGTAGTGAAGATAAGCCCTAAATGTATTGGGGTAAGCAAACCCTTTGGAAGAGACCAGAATATTCTACTCTTGTTGGTTGCTGCCTGCCTAACTGACAAGTCGAAAAGAGACTATGGATCAGTCTGTACTGGTGGGAGCCAATCACAGAAAAGAAATATAGAATAAGAGAGGTTTTGTTTTGTTTACATACATCTCTAAAAGACTGAAATCTGAGCACATTATGGACATAAAAAAAGTATCCTTACACATTCAGCCAGAAAACTGATCAACTTGCATATTAAAAATGAATTGCTTTTAAAAGGAGCTGTATTATTGTGCCAGCCCAGCCTAGGTGCTGAACATATTAAAACTGTCCTTGGGTTTGACAAACAGTGTTCTTAAGGAAGAAAGTCCTAATTTAACAATTGCTAGAGAAGATATTTTGAGTTTGAAAAGTTGTTGCTTTCACTGTACCAGAATGCCTAAAAAATGATTAGTCTAGTATTTAATCTAGTTTACTGTATCAGTATAGTCTTTTAGTAGAACTTTGATACCAATAATTAATAGTTTATAAGAGGTCATCTACCTCTCTCCTTTAGTAATTTTAAAGTGTAAGTAAGCTATTGGGTGATAAAAGAGCTATGAAATGTGGCTGAGCAACCCTTTGTTTTGCCCACAACCAAGTGAAAACACTTATTAGAATAAGACACTTCCCATGTGCATATATAAAGTCCTGACACAGCACATGTGTAATTGAAATTTTATTTTTGTGAATCAGGCAAGAGAGAAAACCATGGTATGTTATGCCACACCCCTTCCCCCGTTCCTCCCCCAGTATTCCTTTGTAAAGGAGTGTCCCAAGTACTTATGCTGTGTGCTTCTTTCAGAGACTCTGCAGATAGCACCACTCACAATAATTGTCAAGGAAGGTCTGCTCTCTGAGAAAACATGTAGGGCTGCCAGTTGAGCACTTTCTGCCAGTCACAACTCCAGCAATATCACACAGGGAGAGACGCAGTCTCTGAGGTAGGCAGGTCCTGAGCCATTTAGAGCTTTATATAGGACAAGATTAACATTTTAAACTTCACCCATAAAAAGAATATGCTAACAATGCAGATTGTGGAGTCTTGGTGTAACATACTTACCAATAAAAAGAGCAGGAGTACTTGACACCTTAGAGACTAACACATTTATTTGAGGATAAGCTTTCATGGGCTTCAGCCCACTTCATCAGATGCATATAATGGAACATATAGTAAGAAGATATATATACATACAGAGAACATGAAAAAAGTGGAAGTAGCCATACCGACTGTAAGAGGCTAGCTAATTAAGATGAGCTATTATCAGCAGGAGGAAAAAAAACTTTTGTAGTGATAATCAAGATGGCCCATTTTAGACAGTTTTAGCAAGAAGGTATGAGGATACTTAAAATGGGGAAATAGAATAAATATGTGTAATAACCCAGTCACTCCCAGTCTCTATTTGGACTCAAGTTAATGGTATCTAGTTTGCATATGAATTCGAGTTCAGCAGTTTCTCGTTGGAGTCTGTTTTTGAAGTTTTCTGTTGCAGAATTGCCACCTTTAAGTCTGTTACTGGGTGACCAGAGAGGTTGAAGTGTTCTCCTACTGGTTTTTGAATGTTATTCCTGATGTCAGATTTGTGTACTCCTGTTCTTTTTGTGGATACAGACGAACATGGCTGCTACTCTGAAACCTGTACTTAACAGTGAGATATAGCAAGTGGGCATTTTGGGCTAGCCTACATTTCTAAATAATCTTTAGATGTAGTCCCTTTTAGAGCACATTACAGTAGCCTAGTCTGAAAGTGATAAAGAATGGGTAATGATAGCATGTAAAAGAAACTCTCAGCCTGTCCTAGTGACTGCTGCTATCTGATAATCTAAAAGTAGATGAGGATGGAAAATCACTTCTTTATTGGGAGCTCAGTAAGTGGAGAATAAATATCTTCAATCAAGGGAGCAGCTGTCTTTTCCATTTCTTTTGCTTGCTTCCCCCAACGTACTAGTACCTCCTTTTTCTCATCTGAAGTAAGTCTCGGGGCTTGTCTACATCACAAGTTTAGATCAACTTAATTTAATCGACTTGTAGCCACTGCAGTAATTCAATTGACTGGTGTCCACGCTACTCTTCTGCTGCTACTGGTGCGTGTCCTCACCAGGAGTGCTTGCACTGACTGAAGTCGGGCATTGTGGGGCACTGACAGCCACGCAAGGCTTGCAGCTGGAGACCCACTCCTGCCTCAGGGTGATAGGCTGAACTGTGAGCCTGATGCAGGCTCACTTTCACAGAATGGTGCCTACCCGCAGTGAAATTGACATTCTTATCAGTTTCATGCTGCCTATGGTTCAGAGCAGCCTGGGTCCCACATCTGGAACCATGAAACTGACAATGTCAATTTCATTGCTGGTAAGCTTCAGTGCCCTGCACAGGGCTTACAGGTTGGACTGTCCCTCCACTGTTGGGGTGCCCTGCTGACAGCTGGGGCAGGGCAGCTCTGAGCCCTGAGCCAGGCTCAATTTCACAGCAGGGAGCTTATCAGCAGTGAAATTGACATTCTTGTCAGTTTTACAGCACCAGCTGTGAGCCCTCCTTTGCTTTAAGCTGGAGGCAGCCCTGAAACTGACAAGAATGATAGCCAACTGCTATTGTAAGTCACACAGTGTCTGCCTGGACAGTGTGTCACCTTAACTACGCCAACGTAAGCGCTGCGTCTCTTGTGGAGGTGGAGTTATGATATGGGAATAGCAGGCCACTTAGTCTGGCAGAAGCAGCATTCTAGTGTAGACACTGATATAATTAGGTGGATGTAAACTGCTTTACCTTGACCTAACTCTGCAGTATAGACTAAGCTTCAAACAGTTCTCTTCATATGCTGTTCTCAAGTGTACACTGGTTAAGGCGCTCAGATACAGGACTCATTCGGTTGGAGGTAGAACTGTTTTATCAGCCAAGTAAAGCCATGGTCCATGTTTTCTCACTAACCTATTTAATGACCATTTACACATGTCATTGCACAGTGGGGACAAGATGCAGAGGCTCTAGCATGGCAGTGGGGAGCACAGGCCACTGGCTGCACAAAGATGAGAAGTCACCCTGCAGGCTCCTCATCCCCTGGACACAGTCAGTGGTGAGGCTGCACCTGACCCTGACACAGCGCAAGGCCTGGGCCTGCCCCATAAACACTCTGGGGCCCTGCCCCTTTGTGCCAGGCGCACCAGGTGTGGGTGGGCAGGCTCAACAAGGCGGGATCCAAGTGTGGAGGGGCTCAGTAGGGGAGGATCCAGGTGTGAGGTGAGGAGATTCTGTGTGGGACAATCTGGGTGCAGGCAGGTCAGTAGGGGGCCCTAGGTCGGGGGGATCTGGATGCACAGAGGCTCGTTGGGTGGGGTGGGGGGATTCCAGGTGCGAGGCAATGGGATTCTGCAGGGGCTTCCAGGTGAAGGTGTTTAGGGCTCAGCGGAGAGGTCTGGGTGTGGGGGTCTCAGCAGGGAGGCCTGGGTGCTAGGGATATGGGGCTTGGTGGGGTGGAGGTCTGGGTGCAGCTAGTTGGGGGTCAGTGAGATGGAGGTCTGGATAGGGGGCTCAGACTCCTCTGGCTTGGAGTTTGAGTGCAGGAATCTCAGTGGGAGCTGGTCTGAGTGCAGGGGCGGGGGTCCTGAAGCAGGAGGTCTGGGTGAAGGGGGCTCCAGATGCAGGGGTTGAGGTTCAGTGAGGTTGGGGGTTGGATATGGAGGGCTGGAGGGGTTCTGGGTGTACACAGTAGGCTTGGGAGCAGTGTCTGGGTATGGGATGGGGGAGCAGCTCCTTGTACAGTGACCCCTTCCCTGGAGCCAAGGTGCGATGCAATTGGGGAAGGTTTCTGGGGGTGGGTGTGACACAGCCTCAGCCACTCCTGATCCAGGCTCAGGGTAGGAGCCACTGGTTGTGGGGTCCTTATCCCTGTGGTGATTTACCTCTCAACTGGCTGCTCCGGGTTCCTGAAACAATGTACCAGAACTGCTAGGGAGTAGTGTGTGTGGCTGCTCTTGCAGCTTCCCTTTGCTTCCCTGTCAGAAAGTCATTTTTGTTGCAGGAAAGCAAGGAAATATGCAGGGGATATGAATTCTGCGCATTTGCAGTGGCAAAGAATTCCCCAAGGAGTAGTTGAACACAGTGTTTTATTGATATACAATAGAACCCTGTTGATCTGAGTCTCCATTATACAGCTCTCCATATTAACCAAACCACCAGGTGCCTGGGGCTGACAGTGTCTGGGTTTGGGCTGTCAGCCCCAGGTGGCAGGGGCTCATGCTGTCAGCCCCTGGCAGCTGGTGTTTCGGTTAATTCAGAGAGCAGGATAATGGAGGCTTGGATAAATGGGGTTCTACAATGTATATTTTTATTTTTTTACAAAATGTAAAAACTAAAGATTCTCTTTATAAACACAGAATTTGCGTTTTTACCTTAGCAAACAGATTTCCAGAATCCCTGATCATCAGGAACATCAGTCAGTAAAACAAGTGTAGTTGCTGTACCATACCTAGGTTGGTGATCAAGGAAGTCTGAGAATCCAGAGATCGAGAGTTATCTTACTGCGGATTTCTCAGTAATCTTATTTAACAATGGAAGATCTGGAATGAGCCAAAAAGTCAGTATCTACAGATGGTTTCCTGGGTGAAACACACGCTCCCTTCTCACTGTCTTCCTTAGCAGGAGGCATTTACTATCTTCATCGACAATGGACCCATTACTTTGCCAGCCAGGAAAGACCTGGTCCAAAATGTAGGAAGTGAACCAAAGTTCTTCCAACACTTCTAGGACACTAGTGACCACAGATCAACTAGAAGACTTAACATTTGTTCCTTTGCCCTTTTTCTTGGGCATCATTGAGTCATAGAGCTTGTCTGAATTCAAGCAATTTTATTTGCAAAATAACAAGAAATCATTGCAAGAGAAGAGACCCAAGTCAACTATTGAGTGGAGATAGCCTAATTAGTATGGGCTAAACACCACGTGAAAGAGATCCCTCATTTGTTTGATTTTTTTGCAGATGCTATTGTGGAGGCAAGGAAACTTCTTTTCTTTGCCTTTTGCATTATCAGAGTATAAGAATTTTAACTGGTAACCTTTGGTACATATGAAACTTGTTCTGCTGGTGTTCCAGTTGTCTTCCCTCTCGCTTCATTCAGTGCCTATTTTCCATAAAACCAGTATGTCCTGAGATGGTAAAGCAGGGAAGGAGGACTACCATATTGATGGTTGAAGATACATGCATATGTTTATCTTGTTTTATTTTTTTTCCTGTGATAAAGTACCTTGCAGTTTATAAACAAAAGTAGCTAATTAGCATTTTTATTGTATCATGGTCTTTTTTTTTTTTGCTCCCCTTCATCTTTAAATTAAAGCTTGAAAGCTTATTTCAGGAATAGTATTAAAACTGATTTATTTCGGCTCAAGAATGATAAATATTCCATCAGTCATGTATTACATTCTCTCTATATAAAGCAAGCTTACTGTTATAAAGGTCAAGGGCTTGAATTGTCCCAGGTGCCAAGTCTCATTGATGCTTATGTTTTGGTATGCCAAGCAAAACCATAATTTTGATACAAATATTGGACCACATGAGGAGTGCTATGAGATTGAACTCTTTGAGTAGCAAGGACCAATTCCTTTATATCCTCACAATCGGCCAAAAAGATGAGTTCTATACACTTGTCATTTTTTCTGACCCAGGTGCAGCATTACTCTAAAATGGTAATTTAGCATATCCTCTTCCAAATCAGATAAAGGATATAAGAGGTGGGGTAGAGAAAATGAGGGGGAAAGATCCCTAGAAGACACTTCAGTTTGTGAAAGAAAGCCGCAAAGCGCTCCTCGCCACCTTCTCTGCAAAAGCAACACTGTACTTGATAAAAATGAGTGTTGCACTTTTCCTGGGGTTTTGTGTATTTTAGTCTTATAACAGAATAAAGCAAACCCAAGAGAGAATCCTCCCATTCACCCAACAGCAATGATAAGAAAAGAAATGATAGGGGAAACTAGCTAAACCAGTGGCTCTCAAACTTTTTACTGGTGACCCCTTTCACATGGGAAGTCTGAGTGCGACCCCCTCTTATAAATTAAAAACACTTTTTTTATACATTTAACACCATTATAAATGCTGGAGGCAAAGCTGGTTTTGGGGTGGAGGTTGACAGCTCGCAACTCCCCATGTAATAATTGTGCGACCCCGACCCTGTTTGAGAACTCCTGAGCTAAACAAACCAATTTGCATAGCCCTTATTAGACCTGCCAGTCCCCTTCAATAGAGGTAGGTCTCAAGGCAAGAGCTCCTGGTTAGGTTCTGTTGGCCTAGAAAGTTTCTCCCCTGGGACCTCAAGGGACCAGTACGCCTTGTTCCTTAGCTTTTTATTGATGCTCATGGAATACAACTTCCACGAATCCTCATATTAAACATACATTTTGGTGGTTTACAGGATGCCATCAACTTAAAAGAATCACACTCTTACTGTTTTCTAGGGCTGTCAATCGCAGTTAACTCATGCAATTAACTCAAAAAAACTAACCGATTAAAAATTAATTGTGATTAATCACACTGTTAATAGAATACTAACTGAAATTTAAATATTTTTGGATGTTTTTCTACATTTTAAAATATATTGATTACAACACAGAATAAAATGTGTACAGTGCTCACTTGATATTATTTTTTATTACAAATATTTGCATTGTAAAAATGATAAACAGAAATACTATTTTTCAATTCACCTCCTACAAGTACTGTAATGCAATCTCTTTATTGTGAAAGTGTAACTCATAAATGTAGATTTTTTTTGTTACATGACTGCGCTCAGAAACAGAACAGTGTAAAACTATAGAGTCTACAAGTCCACTCAGTCTTGTTCAGCAAATTGCTAAGATAAACAAAAGTTTGCCTACATTTACGGGAGATACTGCTGACTGCTTCTTATTTACAGTGTCACCTGAAAGTGAGAACAGGCGTTCACATGGCACTTTTGTAGCTGGCGTTGCAAGGTATTTACGTGCCAGATATGCTACACATTCATATGCCCCTTCATGCTTCAACCACCATTGCAGAGGACATGCTTCCACGCTGATGATGCTCGTTTAAAAAAATGTGTTAATTACATTTGTGACTGAACTCCTTGGGGGAGAGTTGTATGTCTTCTGTTTTACCCATGTTCTGCTATGTATTTCATGTTATAGCAGTCTCGGATAATGACCTAGTACATGTTCGTTTTAAGAACACTTTCACAGCAGATTTAACAAAATGCAAAGAAGGTACCAATGTGAGATTTCGAAGAATAGATACAGCACTCAACCCAAGGCTTAAGAATCTGAATTGCCTTCCAAAATCTGAGAGGGACGAGGTGTGGAGGATGCTTTCAGATGTCTTAAGAGAGCAACACTCCAATGTGGGAACTACAGAACCCGAACCACCAAAAAAGAAAATCAGCCTTCTGCTGATTGCATCTGACTCAGATGATGAAAATGATCATGCATCGTTTTGCTCTGCTTTGGATTGTTACTGAGCAGAACCTGTCATCAGCGTGGACACGTCTGCTGGAATGGTGGTTGAAGCATGAAGAGACACATGAATCTTTAGCACATCTGGTACGTAATATCTTGTGATGCCGGCTACCATGTGAAAGCCTGTTCTCACTTTCAGGTGACGACGTAAACAAGAAGTGGGCAGCATTATCTCCTGCAAATTGTAAACAAATTTTGTTTGTCTGAGCGATTGGCTGAAGTAGCACTGTGTGGACTTGTAGGTTCTAAAGTTTTTTTTACTTTTTTTTTTATTTCTGAATGCAGTTTAATTTTGTACATAATTGTACATTTGTAAGTTCAACTTTCATTATAAAGAGATTGCACTGCAGTACTTGTAGGTTGTAATAAAAAATAAATATAAAATGAGCACTGTACACTTTGTATTCTGTGTTGTAATTGAAATCAATATATTTGAAAATGTAGAAAACATCAAAAATATTTAAATGGTATTCTATTGTTTAACAATGTAATTAATTGTGATTAATTTTTTAAATTGCGCAATTAATTCTTTTAATCGCTTGACAGCCCTACTATTTTTATGAAGAAATGAACAGGTAGTTATTGTATTTGAAAAATTGACCAAAATTTGTTCTATCTTTGTTAGATTCTCTTGTAGTCTGAGAATTTCCACTGTTTGTTTGGGTCTCTCACTGCAATGAAGTTGCGAAAATAATTTTTAGAAAAAAGGGCATATGTGATCATAAAACCACATGGGTAAATGTAGTAACTGAAACTACTTTTTAATTCAGTTGTGCAATTGATTTCATATTGATGGCGTTGTTTTATCTGGGTTTGTTTCTGTAACATACTTATTAAAATCAGAATACTAAAACTGATTTGGGATAAAATATTAAAATTCTGCATGTATTAATTCTTGACATTTTTCAATCTGTTTTTTCTGACCCTTTATACTCTGTAGCTGTAATTGTTTCTGCTACATTATTTTACACTATGCAGTGTATTTTCTATTGAATTATTTAAAAAATTTGAAAATATTAAAAATGTATATTTTTTACACTTGTACAAGATAAGATGATGTTGTTTATCAGATAGTAAAATAAGAACAAAGGGGACACTGTACTCTCCTTACAGTTTTTTTCCTACAATGTTCATTTGGTAATCATTTGTAATATACAACAAGGGATTTCTTCTCTTTGTTGTCACATTTAAAATTTTTGCCATCTGTGCTTAACTTTGTAGTGTTCAATTTGAGTAAGTGAAACCATCTAAGGTTGAGGGAAGGTATACTAGAGCCACTTAACAATCCTGGAATATGTGTCCCAAGGGTAGAGAGAGGTTTTAATGACCAATTTGTATGCCAGTGTTTTGTGCTGTACTCGTGTCTCTATCATGTTATCCACCCTGGTGCAGCTGCACATGATTCCTATTGCAACAGCCTTGAGTTACAGCTAGTAACTCCAAATAGTACATATACTCAGAGTAAATATTATCTGTATGGAATAGCTACATCTCATGGTACAGTACTCTGGGCCTGGTGAAAAGATGATTTTAGGTCTTAGTTGTTATTGGCTAAACAATGTTTGCATGGATGGGAATTGGCTAAGGGAATGAATCATCACCTTCCTACATCCTTAAAATCCAGGGCAGAGTAGATGAGTAGCTGCCTTGTTGCCTCTTCTCCAGCCTGTGCATTTTAAGTAACAGCAGGTAGAGTTTCGCTAGACACCTTCTGTGTAAGGAGATTTAAGCCTGTGGGTTTTCATTACCCTTGCCATGCCCCTATCTCTCTTCCTCACTGTACTACTAGGGAGAAGGGCACCATGGAACCAAACAGCGCTTCACAGGTGTGTGGGTTTCTCCCATATAGATGGAGAAACTGAAGCACAGATAGATGAAATGACTTGCCCAAGATCATGCATGTCAGTGGTGTATTCCAAAAGGGTTGCAGAAGAGGTCTTCCCTACATCTTCCTGGTTTCTCTCTCTATCCCTCTCTTCCCCCGCACCCTCAAGATTGTAATAAGCTTAAACAGGATTTGTGGTGTTTGCATGTTACAGTGGATAAAAACAAACAAAACAAAAAAAATGTATTGATGGCAAAGTCAGCAGAACTGTACTAATTTTTATTTGGGCAAAATAGTTGAAAATAATAAACTTTTTTTTGTGTGAGGAGGCCTTAAGAATATGCATTAATGTTCATTTTGCATTGTTGCACAACATGTTAGTTGCCCACAACATTTCAAGAAAACAGAATCTGGTCTTATAATACATAGCATGTTCTCTCTGTGGTTATGTCTTTGTTGATGGTGTATTGCATTTCTGTCATAATATTGGATGTTTGGTTTTGGTGTGGCTGTTCCTAAGCTGCGTGTCCTGTATACTTGGTGGTCAGACCAGATAATCATAATGATCCCTGCTGGCCTTAAAATCTATGAATACCAAACATATGCTGTTTTCATACTATCTTCTAGTCTGTCTGTGCCTGGCTGTGCCATAAAAGACAACTCTGAAAAGAGCAGGAAGATTTATAAGCATTCTCATATGGTGATTTGAATCAGTAATATTAATAAAGATTCTTCACATACTATTTAATTCTTTCTCAGAGGTTTCTTGCATACAGAATGTGAAATACAGAGTTTAGATATTATAAATGTCAGGTTATCACATTAAGTAGAATATACTGTACTACTATGGCCTGTAGTATGGTAACTTGAAATCAAGGGAGAGATGTAGGGGGGGAGAAGTAGTGGTACTCTCCAAACTCTGCCGACGAATGGCACCAAAATGAGACACTGTAAATAGTAGGTTGTGCAGAGTTTATATGATCATTACATGATCACTATTTTTTTATGCTCTGTAAAAGTAAAGTAGTTAACAATGTTGACCTTTACATCACCATCATTAGGTTTCAGAAATACCACCACATTGAGATGGATGGAGTCAGCTCATACATTTCAGGCAGTTGCAGACATCACAGTGATGGTCACATCTCTTTCAAATTTTGAATGATTTCTTAGTAATCACACGGGCTAGAGGAAAGTTATTTTGAGTTGAAGCTTGGATTCAGGAGCACAATACAGATCCAGGAGAAAGTACTGGCTTACTGAGCCCCCAAGAACATCCCATTTCAATCTCTGCCCAAAAACATTGTTTTCAAAGGGAAACAAAGACAGCAGAGAATGGTAACCTGCCAGAGCTGAATCAGATATCCAGATAATACGTAAAGTGTACAGACATAAAAAGCAATAGAAGAAGGCCTTTACCTAGAACAAAAACAAGCTCAGGACATATTATCCTGAGAGGGGGAAGTATAAAATCAAACTACAGTAGTTCAGCGAGAGCCATACAAATATTAAGCTTGATGGTCAAACTTAGGAAGGAGGTAAAACGCCACCCAGGTAAGAGCCTGAGCTAAGTCATCGGTGAGGACATACCTGTATTTGTCACTCTCAAGCAAGGCTTCAGTATAAATTAACCTAGAAGATTGTGCCTTCTGTGGCTGCTCTTTATTCTGATTCACAATTTTTGCAGCATGACTTTTATAAAGAGAGAAGATCAGTTATTTTGGGAAAGATATCTGAAGTATTCTAAGCAGCTCGAAAGAAGTATGGTTGCCATGTGTTACAAACTCTTTCTGCTCTGCACTCCATCTCTTAGTCTCAATTTTTTAAAGAGTCAGATTAGTGAATGGAAGTATTTTTTGAGTCATAATATCACTTAGAATGTAAGTATTGTAGCTTTGTGAATGTAAAAAGAAATTCATTATCCACACAGTGGTCGTGTTTTGACTTATATTGAGGCCCCACTACAGGGAAACTCGGGCATGGAAAAATTGAATAATTTATCTAAGATCACAAAGATAATATGTGACAGACCCAGAAAAAAAATCCTTGATTATCGTGTGTTCTAGAATGAATACTGCAGTAGTCCTATTTCTTCAACATTTCCAAATAATAGTCTTGTTTCAGAGTCAGTGGAATTGGCTGCAGAATATAATTGTATTTAATCAAATAAGTACCCACCAAGTATTAATGTACTTTGTTCCATGGAAGAAACAGGGTTTCTGTATCAGGGCAGGAGTTTGGAGCCTGCACTTCAGTAAAATTCTTAAGAGCATAACTATGTGGTTATATTTCCCAACATTTATCTGTTTCAAGTTCTATTATTGTAGTAGTAAGAATGGTGATGTAAAAGATATTTTCTATATGTAATAAGATTTTGAGATGTGCCTTGTAATGTTGAGCCATGAGCTCTTTAGGAAAGGTGTGCTAACAAAGGGCAGCGCAGTTTTAGTGCCTATTGTTTAAAGCAAATCTGGAAAATAAAATCCTAATTTATTCTTTCAGATTTATATTATAATCAAATCCAGTCACTAAAGCCAAATTGGTAAAGAAAGCTAAATAGAAAGATAGTTAGAGCAAAGTGAGAGAAAGTTTTGATGTCACTGTTAGAGAAAATGATTGGAGCAGTACTGTTTTTGTAAATGATGTAATTGTCATCTATCTCTTTTTTTTTTAAAGAGATTCCAGGATCTATTACAGGGGTTAAAGGACTGTTAAAATAAAATAAAGAACTAACTGAAAAAATAGATTCTTAAAACTCAGTCTCAGACTTGGATTATCTCTGGGATTTGTCTGATTGCAAGACAACTGTGGTGTTGAAGACATTGGTAGACCTAATCAGGGTATTTCAGTGTTATTTAGCGATTAACTAGAAAAAGATCTAATTTTTCAGTGGAAGCTACCACTGTATTGTGACTCGTCTAACCCACTGCAAAATACAAATGAAAGATGTTACATATCCAGCAAAGATTTGCCAGTATTGGCTTTGTCAGGCTTTTTAAATAACAACAGGGTCTGACTGCCAAGTGTTTTGGAACAAACAGCAGCTGCCAGCAATTTTCCAGTTTTATCACCATATTCATAATAATATTTTTAGAAATCTTAACAATTTTTCAGTCTTCTCCTGGCAGGGGGCCAGGGCTATCATGAAATTTTGCAGATGATTAGTAAAGACTCTCTCATTAACAGATTGAGCAATTCCTCTAGCTGTTTTTTTCCCGTGTTGTCTTTACTCCACATCTTTGTGTTTGATTCTTTTAAAGATTAGTTTCACCCCCCTGAAAGTACTGTTTAGAACTACCTTCAGATCTCATTACTCTCTGCATTAATTGCAGCTAGCATTCCAAAAACTGTGCACAAATTGTACAGAAATGCCGAGGATAAGGATAAAAGAGGTTGAGTCCCAACAGTCCATTTTTGGTTTGTAACAGTCACAAGGCAGTCAAATGGTTTGATACCACTGTTGGTAAGTTATTCGCTGACTTCTTCAAATAAGGGAGTGAAGATGAGATCAGGAATGTGTCATTCCTGATAAATGATTACTGTTGGGCCAAAACCAATATTTAATTTAGGCTTTGTCTATTATCAGTAACCCAAGTGTTTCCATTTTCCTGCAATTATCATAATATTCATATATAAAACACACACGTGCGCACGCAACTCCTGTTTGTTTAATTGCTGATGTTGCTACTAGGTTATAAAGTTGTACTCTTCTTTTTATTCCTCAGCCCAGTGATGATTTTTTTTTCAGACATAAAAGATATACTTTCTCCAGTTCAAGGTAATGCTCCCCTCCGTATTGCTTGTTAACTAACAAAGAACCTCAAGCAAGAGGGTCTATCCTGAGGGCTTAAAAAGGATTCCTCTCTGCTTTTAGAATTAATAGGTGGAAATTGTGTTCCTGCCAAATCTCTCTGTTCATGATCTGGACAGGAAGGATTTCTGGAAACTTAAAAAATTTCCAGAAGAGTGCTGTGGTACTTAGTGGCATAAAGAACTTTTCTCATTAATCTGAAGGAAAACCAAACTTTTCAAACTTTAGATAGGGAAATTGTTTTGAAACTATATGATCATTTGACATATATACCTTTTGGTTTTTCTCACTTTTTTTAAATGGGAAAATGTTTTAAAGTTACATTTGTACATTTGTGGTCTGATTTTTATAATGATTTGTAGAAAAGTCTTTTTTATTTCCTCCAACTAAAATGTTTGAGGTAAGTACTTCCACATCTGATTGTGTCAAAGCTACATGAATTAAGCCTTTAAAATGGTAACCGAGAAACTTATAACTAGCTAACTATAATCCGTTCTTTGTTACTTTTGCATAGATCCTGAACTTTATTTTTGTTCCTGCATGTTTCTTCTTGATACAGATTTTCAAGCTTGTTGATAAATTGTATAGTCAGCTGCTTGATCACACTTCTTTCATTATGAAATGTAGTCAAGAGGCCAGATAACAAGTGTCAGTCAGGTTTATTGCTCGAAGCCAATAATAATATAGTACAGGAAAATGCTTCTATACGATATCAGATTCCACTAAACCATCTCATACAGCAATGTTACATCCACCTTATGTGGAAGGTGTGCTCCCAAAGTTACACATTTCAAATGATATTATTTATATGATGATTTTACAATTTATACGTTTCTTTACACATCACTAAAATCCAACCCATCTGTTTGTTTCAGTTCAGTAACTCGTTCTGTTCTTATCTTTGCTTTGGATTCTAGCATTCCAGGTACTGGTCCATGACGGTACTTCCCTTGCTTGCACTAAGGGCAACTCTACACTTAACATGCTGCACGGGGTTTAGGTCGGTATAACTATGTTGCTCAGGGGTGTGGATTTTTACACTCCTGAGTGACATAATTATACTCACGTAGGTCTGTAGTGTAGACCAGACCTAACACACAGAACAAATGTGTCTTGATTTTTGACAAGTTCCCTATTTTCTTATGCCAAATACTTAGTCAGCAACTTCAAAGTATTTACTTAGCATAAGTGAACAGGATTATGGTATATCTCCATTAATTTGGTGGGGAGGGATAGCTCAATGATTTGAGCATTAGCCTGCTAAACCCAGGGTTGTGAGTTCAGTCCTTGAGGGGGTCACTTAGGGAACTGGGGCAAAATCAGTACTTGGTCCTGCTAGTGAGGGCAGCAGGCTGGACTCAGTGACCCTTCAGGGTCCCTTCCAGTTCTAGGAGATAGGTATAGGCCAGTTTATGCTATATCATTGTTACAATATTTGTGCTTAATGCATACATCTATATCTGTCTGTCTATATATGCTAGCAAGGATGTATATATTAGTCAGCAAGCTTAACCTTATGGATTATTTTTAATGTATCAGTCAGTATGTGCAAGGTTAATATATAGTACTTCTAGAAGAGCAGTGTACTGGACTATTTTTACATCCTGTAAACTTCTGTTGTATTATCACTGTGACAATTTTTTAAATATTTCTTGCTAACCTTATCATCATGGTGTGCAGTCTTTTAAGGAGGATTATGCAGCTGTGAATATTAGCTATGTGTTAGGCCTTTTCTGTAAGATTTTGAGATTGAAAGAGAGGTTAAGTGCTGATGTTGCTACCAGGTTAAAGTTGTGATTTTTTTTTAATGCACCACCTCTTGGCTAGTAAGCAAGGAATTAATCTTAATATACTGTTTTTGTTGTTGTTGTGTTTTTTCCAGATTGTCCAAAAAATTCCTGGCAACTTTTCTTCAATCGATTTTTAGTTTGGAGGCAATACATTTTCTAATCTGTGTTTCAAAGGTTGTTTTAGTCAGTAGGTGGGTTAGGTGAAGAAAACTGTTTTTACTTAGCAAGATTTTCTTGGTATTTATTAAGCTTAATTCAAGGATAAATAACTTTCATTAAAGTTGTTTACTATTGTATTCCTATTTATATTGTACTGTGCCTGGAGGTTATTCTTTCTAGACAAAGAGCCCTTTCTTCTGGCCTAGTGAAATTTATTTAAACATCCAGATAATAAAATGACCAACATAAAATGTAAAACTTGTTCATGGGGGAAAAAAAACTTGAAACACACAATTAGCTTGGGTGTCTAAAGATGGAGTCACAACATTAAAGTGTGTAGTGTTTTTAAATCTTCGAGAAGTATGCTTACATAAAGAAGACTTCACTGCAACTATCTCATAGAAAACTGATATATGCAGTATATTATAGGTGATACCTTTGGTTAAAACTGCCTGCCTCTTTCCATTGTAGGCCTCTGTTTTCTGTTGCCTTAGCTTAAGCTATTTGTACTGAAATTCCCCATGCTTTTTGTGTCTTGGTTTGAATTATTTTTAAAGATTTGAGCAAAAATGATTCAGGAGTTTTCCAGAATTAGATTAGCAAGGGGGACAAACAAGTCAATTTCCCACTGTTAAAACACTCTCTAAGATGAGTTTTTACAAAACAACTTTAGTGCTTCCATGGTTTGTAGTCGGAACTTGAAATTTGGGAAAGGAATGGTTCTGAAGTGAAAGAGAAGTGACTTTTGCTGTTCCTATGACAATCCTTCCAGATTTGGCCAAGTTACAAGCTTCTGAAAATGCCTTTCTATTCATGTGCATTAGAACACATTCATATAATTAAGAGACAGGAGGTGAATGTTCCAACTGCTTTGTATATACTCCTGATGAACCTTCTACATCATACCCATAAAATAGGGACAGAAATAGAGCTCCAGAAGACATAGGCAAAACAGATGCTTCAGGTGCTTTCCATTAATGAAATACCATTTTTGCCTTAGTAAGGGTTCATTTGTCTGTGAACCAGGACACACTGAGTTTTAAAATCCACTCCTTCCTATCCTTCATTGTTAACAATTGTGCGCTGTTTGCACTCTTCATGTTAATCAAGATCTCATACCCCCATCTTAGGATGCAGGCAAGCCTTCTTTGCATTTTACATATGTGGTAACAGGATATGAGGTTTGCATAGCTCGGAATAAAATTCAGGCCCCTAATATGGCAGATCTAAGGCTCACCCTCTTAACCAAACAGCCTGTTAGAATAGTGAAAGTATATGTTTGACTATAGTGTCTCTAAAATGGCTCTATTTCCATGAAATTCAGAAATGAGTGAATATTATGTAAACAAAAAATAGCACTCAGAAGTCCTAACTCTATCTCATTTTAGCCACTCTATCACACTCCTGTCCCAGAGCCAAGATATTCTGTCTAGCAAGTACTTGTGCAGCCACTTGGCAAAGTATGTGTCATGTCTACTTCTAGTGGCTGGTGCACATACAGAACGATGGGGTATTACTGCCTTTGTCTAATGGAGTCACTTGTTTAGCTCAAGTCGTAGAGGTTTGTGGTATGGATCTGACAGTCTCAGGTTCAAACTCTGCTGATGACTTATGTGGTTGGGGTGGGGAACACATAATGAAATTTGTTCCTCTTATTTTTTTTTTAAAGTAGTCCTTTACGACAAGAACTAGGGAATCTCCTTACCCTCAGAAAAAGGGCTAAAATGTTTTAATGGTTGCAAAGTCAAGCATACAAAATAAAAAAATCTTCTAGTACTGAATCATTGTGTACTGAAGTTCAGTAAAATAATTTAATTCCATTATTATAATTGAAGCACATCAGTAAGTGATACAGTGAATATAAACGTTAACTAAATTGCAATTTAATGAATATACATATATTATTTTTGCAGAACATAAAAAGCCCTGTTTGATACAATGGATGAACAGTCACAAGGCGTGCAAGGGACTCCTGTTCCACAGTTTCAACCACAGGTACTTTATTTTACTAGTCATCAAGAGCAGAAATAAATGAATTTAGTAAATGGAAGAACATGTTAATGTTAACGAACAGAACAAATTCTAAAAGGCTATTGTTGATATTAGAATACTTTTTTTCCTCCATTGTTCAATGCCATTCCGAGAGGGTAAGTTTTTACTGCATTTAATGTGTTCAGTATGGTATTCAAGGTAATAGTTGATTATTTTAATCAAGTTACTTGTGTGGAATCACATAACTGGTCATCAGTGGTTAATAAATCAGATGAAATGTTATGAGATCAAGTGTCTTTGAATATTGGATTGTTTAATTTGTATTTTTCTGTCTCAAGGCATCTATGGAGAAAAAGAAGCCATAAAGAAATGTAATATCGCATTAGTTAGTCATTGAATTACAAAATATCAGTCCCATAGTTCACAGAAAAAAGTTGCTTTTTTGCCTCCTACTGTATCACCAACTGGGAAAAGTCGGAGTGGAGACGAGAGGCAGACATGAAAGTAATTGTTTTCCTATGAGGTATCAAGCTGCTGAACATTATATATTTCCAAATTATAGCAGAGTTGCCAGATTTATTTCAGATTGCTCCTTTTAACCTTCTGTTCTTACACTTCCCGCTGGTGATCCCATGTGGGTTAGTGCCTTCCCTTATTGAAAATGGGCAAGGGAGATTCACAATTACAGTAGTTGTATGACCAAGGAATGTGAGGGAAATTTAGCCACCCTTGCAGTTGGATTTGATGGTCTGACTCAAAACAAAGGTAAGATTATCAGGCAATAGATAAAGTTGGCATACTGCTTATTAATATTCTTCTAAAAATGTTGCTTCTGTTAATAAAATTATTTAAAAACCTTTTGGAAAGCAGCACCCTAAGCTCTGATCTTGCAAAAACTTGTAAAGGTACTTTGCTTTATGCACTATGAGGAGTTACATGTAAGCCAATAGAAATGGTCATAGTAAAGTTAAACAATTGGATAATTCTTTGCAGGACCAGGACCATAACTGTTAATCTTCTGTTGGTGTGTTTCAAGGATTAGCCTGAATAATAAAGGTGATGTGGCAACATGTGGTTGTTCTGAAGTTTTTGACAATATAAGTAAGATTTTTGCCAAGTCTTCATTTCTGTATTTTAATATTTTTAGTAGAACTTTCCTTGTTCCAATGCCTGCATTGGAGCAGCTTTGAGGCTAAAATAAAAATAAACATTCTCATGCTTCTGTATCACTATCCATCAGATCTTAGAGTACCAAACAGTTATAAATTTAAGATATAATTTGAATTTATGCATATTCCTTACAACTATCTTGATGAAACAAGCGTGCAAACTTAGTTTTTTAATTAAGAAAATTCAGACTACTACTGCAGTGCGTATATTCTAAAATTCATGATGACTCACTGTTCCAATGATGGATCCTTCTCCTTGGCTGAGTAGGAGGCAGAATCGGATCTGTCAGTTGAGATAAGAGGGTGAGCTCCTGTATCTTTGGGAAACCCTAGTTGTGCCTGCCTTCTTTGATAACAGGCAGTTCTTGTATTTCCCGCATTCCCCTCGAAAGCACAGTAATTCAAATGTTGATTTACCATAAGCTTTGAACTGATATTTTCAGCAGTGGGTGAGTTTCCAGTGCTAAACTGAATCATGATTTGTTTCTATCCTCATAGTTGTTGGGAACACCTCCTGTCTCAGTAATGCCTCCAACTGCATCATTAATGAGGAACTAAATAAGATCAGACCTAATACTAATTCTTCAAGCACCCGACTAGACATC